>NC_065522.1:10621487-10691294 GCF_006386435.1 Epinephelus moara | reverse complement strand
AAATAAAATAAATAAATAAAATAAAAATCAACCAGCCACCCTCCTCCCCTGACAAGTCCCTTCATAAGTAACGAACAGTCCCTAAAGTGCGGTGAGGTTTGTGGGCCGTTACCTGCCACAAAGAGTAATGTGAATGGCTCGTTTCTCCTTTGACACGTCACATACCTGTGTGCCGCCACGGCTCGGCTGTTCAGGTACTTCTGGGCAGTCATGACGCCAACAAAAGGGCATTATTGGACCTGGAGCCGGACTTGTCTGTCGCTGGTAAGCCGTTATCTTGCGCCGCGGAGCACATGGCCGCCGTATTTGACAGGAATACGTATTCCTGTCTGTGACCCCCGTTCAACCCACAACCGGCAGGATTCGCCGTTATTGGACAGCGCGTGGACACTCACCCTCTTGCGACTGGACTTTGAACTTATCCCACAGTAGTGGTACCGTGAGGTACCGTAGTACTACGGTACTCCAACATTATGGTATCATATGTACTGTGGAGTTTTAGTGCCACGGTCTACCTTTGGTACCAGTATACTGTGCAACACTAGTGTGAGAGAGATTGTGCGCATCTGTGTGTGTGTGAGAGAGAGAGAGAGAGAGAGAGAGAGAGAGAGAGAGAGTGTGCGCATCTGTGTGAAATTATGACTGAGTTAACGAGTTGTTTTCCGACATGAGGGGGTATTCTTGAATTTTCCCAGTCAGAAAGACTTTTTCTGATTATGCCGACATCACTTGAACGCAGCATTCACTGCAGGCCATTCAGGTCTCATAGTGGGAGCGGGCACTGCCATGCTGACAAAATGATATATGTTATCGGGGCTATTCGTCATGATATCGGACTTATCGGAATGACATAATAATTTCCTGTTATCGGCCCGATAGTTATCCTGCACCCCTAGTAAACAGTGTCTCTCTCTCATATTGTTCCACAAACAGAGAAACATGTCTGTCCAGCAAAGGCTACAACTAATCATTATTTTCATTACTTTCATTAATGATTAACAAAGCTTTCCATAATTTTCTTTAATAATTAATGAATTGTTTGATCTATGAAATGTCAGATAACAGTAAAAAAAAAATGGCCACATTGCCAGAGCCAGGAATGGGAGGTGATAAGATTTTATGGATATCAATGCCATTATCAATTCTGTTCATTCGTCTGATTCTTTATTGATTTCCTTATTGATTCCTGATCAGTTTCCTGTGTGGAAAAAAGTAAGCTTACACAGGTTTTTAGTTTCAACGCAACTTTTTTTTTTATCATTATTTTAAAAACGAAAAATTAGTTAAGCCTTTGTGTGTGGTATGTGTGATATTCACCCTTAGTAACAGATATGCTGCTCAGTTGGGAAGCAGTAGCACTCGTGTGTGGAGTGTCTGATAAGTTGCATTCCTGAAATTTAAGCCCATGTGTAAGAAGAAGATTCAGTGTTTCCACCTTTAGTTGAGTTTATTACAGCAGCACTGTTGTTGTCTTTCTCTGTGAAGTGATGGCACACTATGGACTGTTTCTTCCTCTCCGCCATGACTCCTTCTTGTTGCAAGTTTCCAGCAGCGTAGAGAGGCATGTGTTTGACGTCACTGTTTTTGCAATGCAGAACTGTCAGAAAAAAACACTGGCAGCGATAAAAGGAATTGAAAAGCTCGAAGGCAAATGAGTCTGGTGGATCGCACAATTTGGAACCGGCTGTCAACTGGAACTGGGTCTCAATTTCCATCCCTACCCAGAGTCCATGGTGTCGCCTTGCTCCATCCAACCAACAGTCCAACACACAAAGATATTCAATTTATTATCATAGAAGACTAAAAAGAAATTCATTTTGAGAAGCTGGGGAAAGTCTATTTTGACATTTTTGACAAAGATTACTTTACATGATTAAATTATTATTAGAATGCTGCTGATTAACTTTCTGTGGATTAATTAAGTGTGTGATCTTTTTAGCTCTAAATACATAAAGTTATAATAACATATTTAGTTTCTTGATAACATAGCAGATGGCAGCAGTGAGATTTGCCTGGCCTCCTATCCAAACTTTTAATTGTGCAATTATGTGCAGTATCATCTTAAGAGGCTTGATTATTAAGCTGCATTGCAGTATATACACTTGTATTAGTATAAACTGTATCAGATAGTTTATTAGATACGCCTACAATAAATCCAACCACCATAAGGATTAGGATGTTCAGTTTTGGTTTTAGAAGGGTGTCGATTCAACTTTATGCTTCTTTTGGAGGCTGTTAAATCATATTTCATTATGCTAAACTCTTTCTAATATTTTGGCTACACCCTATTATATAAATTAGGTGGACAAAATATTTGAAAGACCTCTCGGTATATAGTAGCACAGCACTATGAAACAGCACTGCACTGCGCTTTTCATAAATGTTAACTTACTATGTAATGTTTAAATGTTACTGTACGTCCCATATACTACTACTACTACTACTATTATGTATAGTACATAATATTGCATAGTATTTTATTGCATATGACATTGTGAAAAGCTTTCAGAGATGTGACAGTGTGTGTTCGTTCTGGTGGAAACACAACAGAGAGAGAAAGGGAAGATGCAATTCTGCACTTTATCCCCCTTTCAATATATAATGCTCACTCGGGGAATTCTTTGAGCCACAGCCACAATCATCACCACCCTCTGCCCCCTCTCTCTCCCCTCTCTCCTGTCTTTGTTTCTCTTGCTCTTGTACCCATCATACCGCACCGCTTGCTTTCTTTCTCCTCTTACAGACTCCTGTGTGTCTGCGTGTGTGCTGCCGCATCTACTATGTATCTGCACAGCATGTGTCTCCTGTGCGAGTGTGTTCCTCAGGTTTTATGCATATATATATTTTAGATGTCTGATTTCTCCGGTTGCCTTGATAGCTTTGGTTTGTTTGTGAGCGTGCGCATGCATATGTGTGCGTGCGCACCACTGTATCTGTTATGAATCTGAACAGCATGTCTCAACACTGTAAATCTCACGCATCTGTTTTTTATGCACATGATTCCTGGGCCAGTCTTCATAGCTTGTGTGCGTGTGCTCTTGCATGTGAGTGGATTTCTCATGGATATGGACATATCTGTTATAAATCACATACATGTCCTTTATCCCTGTGTTATGCATTTTTGATTTCCCCACTTACCTTTTATAGCGTGTGTATGTGTGTCCACAGACAGGTCACGAATCTGCAGCATGCGTCTCTGTAGTAAATCACTCGCATGACTTTGATGCTAAATGTCGAGTACAGTATATCAGATTTTTCTGCTTGTCTCGCTAGGTTTTGTCATCACAGTATGAGTTTGCATGTTTGCCAGTATGTGTGCATGCATGTGTGTGTGTTCGCCTGCCTGCTTGTGTATTAATATGCAAGGGAAACAGCTGGCATGGCTAATGGCTGTCCCTCCCCGCGTCCCTCCCAGATCCCGTTCTCTCCACCACACTCTGCTCATTCAACTGAAAACTGCTACTTCTTCTCCTTCTACTTCTTCTTCTGCTCTTCTGTCCTCCTTAAGGCTTCAAACAGAAGCAGGCGTGAGTGTGTGTGTGTGTTGGAGGGGGTGATGCAGAGGCAAAAAGATAGGGGGAGCAAATTCTGAAAATGAGAGAAGGTTTAAAATAGGTGAACGTGGGATTAGTGTTGAGGAATTATTTACAGTAATGATGCAAGAACAGAGATTGCATTAGTCTATGGAACAGTAATGTAATCACCATGCAAATTTAAATTAAAGCTAACAGCATGGTCTTGAAGTCCGCAGAGAATGAAAGAGGAGTGGAGGAGTAGGAGGAAGAGAGAGGTTCAGCATAAGCGAGTTCAATTAGCAGAATTTAGCCTATTAATTAGTGCTATTAGCAACACCACGCTGGGGTGTTACTTAGTGAGTATGTGTGTGTGTGTGTCCGTTTGAGATTTGACATGAAAGTGACTTGTTAAGAGCCATAAACATGAAGCTTTGAAATGCCAGACGCAAAAAATATACACACTCGCAGACCCACACCAGTGCAGGTTATGGAGATGTGGTTTGCATTAGCATTTTTGAGTGCATTCCTGCTCCTAGTTGCACAAACACCACATCCACTTCCACACATATACAGAGCAGTTGTAGTGTGTGCAGCGGTGCAGGCTGCTTTACTCCTGAGTGTGTGTGTGTGTGTGTGTGTGTGTGTGTGTGCCAGGCTGTCGTGAAGTGGGCGCAGTTCGGCGTCCTGGCTTGCGTGCCTTTTCTTCATAAAAATGCCACTCATCTCCTCTGCTGAGGAATCAGTAGCAGCTGGCGGCATTTTCTCTCTCTTTTCCTTTTCTTTTCTTTTCTCTCCTTTTCAGGCCACTCTAGTTGCCTCTTCACAAGTCTCTTCCTCTATTTTTAGTTCTCTGCATTCAGTTGTGCGTTTCTCGGTTTATATCCTCACTGTCTGGCTGCCTCGTGCTCTTTGCCTGACTTTTCTTTTTTGCCTGGTTAGAGAAACTCGCAGGCTTCTCTGAGTTCCAAGGCTGGGCGCTTCACTTTACAGCAACCCCAAAAACACATGAATCATCTTTATTCAGGATCAGACAGGCCTCTGAATGACGCTGCTGGGGGTTCCAGGGGCCGACTGTGTGTTTGAGTTCTGTGCAATGATCGATGGTGAGAAACAGTGGTTTTTGTAACAGATGCATTTGAGCTATTTTCAAGATCAGATGAAAATAATTTGCAAGAGTGAGGGTGAGGTTATCAAGCTGATGCACATACAAGCATATTACCCTACAATCATACACACATTGTAGCTGAAGGAATGGGGAGAGTGATGGAGAACTAACAAAGGAAACCTCAGCCCACCTTCCTCTCTCCTTCAACTGAGTGGGAAGCTCATCAGCGCCCTCTGCTGGCGGGAAGTGTTACTTCACTACATCAGGCCACTTGTTGCCTCCCCTCAACTCAAATGGTTTAATTGTGTTCTTATTTATATATTTCACCATTGATTTCTCTGTTGAGGCTGACATGGCTCTAATCAACAGCGACTGGCTGTCATGGTGTGATGGATGGAACAAAGCCAGTAAGCAAACACAATGCAAGACAAGTGTGACACGCTTGTGTGTCTGTGTGAGTCACTGTGTGTGTGTCTGTTTGTTTAGGTGTGTTTGCGCTTGCATCTCTATCAAAGTGTGTCTGCGTACAGATTTGCCACACCATCCGACCCTGTGTGTGTGTTTGTGTGCATGTGTGTGTGTGTGTGTGTGTGCACATGATGAGCATGTGGTAGCTGCTGAAGAAAAATGGCAAGAAGCAGGACAATGTGTCATAATTACGCTCAGGGTGTCACCGTGAAAACAGCGTTAAAGCCAGATGAGGTGGTGTTTACCAATATGAACAGACAAATAGAACACCATATTGGTGTCAGCTCTCTTTCTCTCTCTCCCTCTCTCCCTTGTGGCCATGCTTCCCTTGTCTGTCACTTCCTGTGTGTATTTATGGGTGTGTGCCAGTACAATAAATGTATGCAGCGTCTGCCCCATTTCTTCCTCTTGCTTCAGATATGATGGAGGGAAGAAGTCCAGCAATAGATCAGGCCTGGAAAGAAGGTCAATGTATTACTTAGGGCTGGGGGATATGAAGACAGTCGCATACAGCGATATTTTGGCCAAATACCTTGACATTGCAGCTATATTAAAGGGTAAACTTAGTGCTTTCACAAAATAAGTACACAATGAGATTTTTCATAAATAATCATCAGTAATGTGGCTATATGTTTCATCAGTTGAACGCAGAGAATATTTTTGACCAGTTTGACTAGTGCACCTCCCTGGTCTGATGGGAGCCAGCTAGCATTAGTGGTGCCACTCATCCAATCATTACCGCTAGTAACAATGTCCTGACCCAACAGGGTTGCTATTTAAACATAGTACCCACCCTCTGTTTTTCCCTGGCTTGCCTCGGTAAGTAAGGACCTCGAGGTTTAGCAGTAAAATCCTTTTTAGCATGTGCTTAAAGGGTTGGACCAGTAGTTAAGAATGTCATATCAAGCATAAAAAAACAGTTTTTTTTTTTGTTTTTTTTTTACAGTAGAATCCTTAAGCATTTGCTAGAAGGGTTTTGAAGTTCAAAATGAAGCCACTCACTCACCAGGCATCCTTGGGGGAAGACTGGAGGATGGGCACAAAGTTTCCGCTGCATCGTTTTCCGGCAATAGAACAGCCTTAACAGCTGTAATTGCCAAATGAGCAGTGCAGCTAGCTAGCTAATGTTTGCTCCCTCCTGACCGGTGGTATGCCCTGCAAAGCGGCCAAAAAAAAAAAAGAAAAATTCAATGGAGACAGAGTTTGGGCAGTGGGTTTTCACTTGTTAGCTCGGCTGTCTCTGCCAACAGAGACTAAAATAGGCAAAACATTTAAAACACAAAACATTAAAATTTAATCACCTCTGAATTGATAGTGCTTTGAAATGCAGCTCTAAAGCTCACTGAGTCAAGGTAGTGCTGGATTAAAACAAAGGCCTCTCATGTTTTACAGCTTTTTTCCCTTAAAAATGAACCAGTTAGTTATTGCTTAATAGTTGCCGGCCTTTTGAAAGTGAAATTAACGGAAACTGACATCCCGAATGGATATAATGACTAAGTGGATAAAAGCAAATAATAGAATACCTTGAACAATCTGGTAAGTTTGGAAAATTACATCTCTTTACTGTAATTCAGCCTGTAAAACCAGAAAAAGACAAAATTTACGTTAAAATCTAAGATGATATCTAGTCTCATAACAGGATATTGATATAATATCACTGTATTGCCCAGCCCTTGTATTTCTAATGAAAGAGGGACAAGAGAGACAAACACAAGAACCAGAAATAAAGGAGCAAATAAAAAGATAGAAAGAGAGTTAGTGGGTGAGGCACAGGGTATACCTGTTAGATGATGATATAACATGGCATAAACTTTCAACAAATTAAAGGTCAAATTCAAACATTTACAGTATGTACAGGACACAAAAGATATGGAAAATCCTGTGTGAAGATAGAGTTGGAGTTCATCATATTGAAACTGAGTCCACTATCGAAGCTGCTCGCTTATTGAATCCAGTTAGGTGTAACTTTCAACATTTTTAACTAGCAAAAAATGCAAATACTCAGATGAGATCTGCACTCAGCCTTTGTTAGTTGAAAGGGTAGAATACAAGAGTTTGTGATGCCCTCCACCTGTAGCTACAACCTGTTAGTAGTAAGGACAGCAAAAGAGCTGAATTGTGAGTATGAATATGAATTTTCTTTCTTTTAGCTGAGTGCAAACACCAGTTTACAGAGAGCTGGTGTCTAGGAATGACATCCATATTGGAAAACTCTACCCACAATCTCTCTTTGTCCTTTACCATTCTGTAGTTGCCATTTGCAGCAATGTTGTCATAGAAGGTAATCTCAGGTTTTGAAAGATGGTCTTCTGTCGCCATGCTTTTCTGGCAGTAGGGTTGAAACTGCATTTGGCCGTTCCTCACGTTACTTACAGAATAATGTTAATTAGCTGCAGCTGTAATAATCTGCCACCTGCTCTGTTTGTCATTTTAACCTGTGAAAGCGATGATCAGCGCCAGCCAAAAATGAGAAGCCTTGTGCACAAATATTTTGTTTATTTTGCTTTGCTGGTGTAAAGGTAGCAAGTAAAGATCAAATATGCCACTGTTATGCTCGGACCTACATATTTTGCCAATATGGAACCAGTTATCTGAACTCAACCCTATAGAAAGGTGAGTTAAGATGCAGTTGGGAGCTGAGATGCAGTTCTGAAGGAAAGAGGAAATGGAGACAGTGAAAGAAAGGAGGAACTAGACAAAAGGGAGATAGGAGTCTCTAGAGATGGATCGAAGGTTGAGAAAGAGGATGAGAAGACAAACAGTGAAGAGATTCAATTTCAAACATTACAATTCAATCAAAATTATTCCTCCCCAGGCAGCAATAACTGCAGGAATGCATTAAAAACACATAAAAACATCACAAAGATTATATTATACACTCCAAAGGTCAGGATTGATTCAAGATAGTGTGCTACACCTATACTTTCTCATGCCTACAATGCAAAATGTATAAGTACATAAATACTGAGAGAGGGCAGGACTGACGATGAAAGACAAGACAAAAAAGAGAGTGTGTGATGACTGCGAATGAGAGTTGGCAAAATTGGAAGATTGACGAAAGGGAGAGGGGCTGTGAAAAAAGACCATACTTAGCAAAAGGAGACAGGAAAATGCTTGTTAAGAGGATGGAGCGATAAAAAAAGCTGATAAAAGGAGAGAAATATGCTTTAGCTGGAGCCCGTACGAGTGAGAAATTATCTAAAATGATATAAAAGAGCTTTATGCATGCTCGCATAAAGGAAAGAACATGCTTAATGTGTGGTACGCACTTTCCTCCCCTAAATCTCTCCGAAAAAAACATTTCCTTAAATGTCCTCCTCTGTCGTTTACTTCCAAGCTCCAAATATCATAAAAGGTGTGTGTGTGTGTGTGTGTGTATTAAATGGATGTTATCATGTGTCGCGCTGTGTGTGTGTGTCTGTGTTTGAGAGAGTGCACGTTTGAGTGTGTGCAGTAAGTGAGGTTTGCTATAAGCACTTTGCCGTCCATGACAGTGAAGTGGTGTAATGTGTTGCAGTCCATCCAATATCCAATACCACCCTAATTCCACTATTGAGCTACATGGCTGCCAGCTAGAACCAACTAAAACTAGACACACTCACACCAAAGGCCACAGTTAGAGTCTTTCTTTTATTTTATTTTTTACATTAGTTTGGATCGAATGGTTGTATTCCACATGTTTCTGTTTTACTAAAGCAAACACATACGTTTTAATTTACTAGTAAGGAGTATCATTGCCTTTAACCTGTACACTCAACCCTCCCAAAAAAATACATGTTTCTAATAAACTGCTGGGTAAAGGACTCACAGGAGACTACTTATTTAGGGGTTATCTCTTCCCATGGGGGCATTTTTTGGCGTCGCAGGATAGTAAAAACCCAGTCCACTCTCACTTGCACAAACATACACAGACACAGCACAATAAACCAAATTTATGATGACAAATTTATACTGTGGTTCAATGTACAGCCACACACAAATTTGTCTTATGCTTCATCCCGTTGCACACACTTCACAGTTTGTAGAGGAGGAGCAGCATAAAATTGAGCCATAAAGCGAATATCTCTCTGATGTCATCATGCATGGTCATAAATATGGTTCAGTGTTGGGTGCATTCAGCATAAAAACCCAGAAAGTGTTGTTTTGGTACGAGCCTTTAGCAGGAATTTGAAGGACATTTCTTTGTGGTGATGTCACAATGACTCCATGAGGTGATGCCATCAGCAGGAGCTAATTATCTCACCCCTCATATCTTAATCAATCAGTGTTTTGTATCCTTCTAACCCATGTGAGATTCCGAATCACAGTGAGATCTGCCATGAGCTCACCTTCTCCCGTTAATAACCACAGGAGGAGTTGTATATTCGAATCAAACTGTTGATTCAGTACAAAGCACAGCAGGAAACCAATAATAGTTACAAACACTTTATACAGGTCCATCTTCTTCAAAGCTTTGCCTGCAGTGAGTGGCTGGAAACAACAACTGCAAATGAGAAACATTTTTTCTGATTACCCACTGTGGAGCGGGGAGACAGGACGCCCTATCTGATCATTTTCTGAAGTGCCCATGTAAATATTTTTGTGGGAATTGTGACTTGGATTGAAGAAAAAATATTGGCTCGTGTAATGTTTCAAAAAGCACATCATATTGTTCTCCGAAAAACAAACATTAAAGTCAAGTTTTTATAACATGATTTATGCAGTGATGGAGTGGAAAATGGGAAAGTCTGGGCATCATGAGACCAACAACAACCTATGTAAACAAAATTCAATTTCTTCCTTTTCCCCCATAAAACAGCCTATCTTCATATAACTCGCATTTGTTTGATGATACTCACTATGATGTAGACGTCGACTTTAACTCATAAATATTTATGTCGGCCTCTGAAGGTGGGTAAACTCTATTCTGCAAATAAGAAGGTGTATACTGAGATTAGGTGGTTTCATTTTGATGTGTACAACATGTATCAAAAAGCTGAAATGGCTGCCACTGCTACAAAGGAGGAGAACACACGATCAATGTTTTAACACAGAAAATGACGTGAAAGGAAGCATGCAGGCTACGAGCAGACCTTTTCTTTCTGTGTGGTCTCCTCTCACTGTGAATAGTGCCATTACTTGTAGTTTTAGACAGAGTGAAGCTCGGGGTGGCTCAAAAAAACCCCACATATTGTATGAGTGGTAAAAAGGCTGAGAGAGGGAGAGATAGATTTGCACACATCTCGCTTTGGCCTTTAAGAGGCGGAAGCTGTCTCTGGTTTGTCATTTAGTGATGAGCACGTGAACAGAATAGGGTCGTGACATTAACAGAATACATAGAGAGGCAGAGAAACAGAGGAGGAGAAGGGAGACGGTGGATGGGAAGGTGGAGAGAAGGAGGGATGGGGACAGAGGGAGGGAAAGAGCTGGAAAAGGGGAAGAGAAAGAGGAAGGGGAAATTTCAATGAGGAAAAGACAGAAAGATGAAAGAGGGAGAAAGGGAGGGAGGACAGAAGGATAGAGAGGAGGATAAATAGAAGGGAAAGGGCAGGACTGAGTCATCTTAAGAGGGAGGAAGAGGAGGACAAGAGGAAGAATGGGCGGTAAACAAAAGGACGGATGTTGTTGATAGTAGGATGTTGAATGGTGCTTGTGGTCATTATATTTCAACCCATGGATTCTGTCAGGGCAAGCCGCAATGTGTGTGTCTGTGTGTGTATACGGGAGAGAGTGTGTCAGAAATTGATCAACAGTATTATCAAGGGACGGATGTGAGTTCACACACTTATATTGAAACGCCAACACATTGAATCTGTATGATACACACATCTGATGAGCTCACGTGCCATTCACACAATCTTGTGCTCTCGTCCTTTCAGCCACGCACTGTAACCCTTGCTCAATCACGCGCATCTCTCGCTCTCACACACACACACACACACACACACACACTATCAAATGAAAGAACACAGCGAGCGTCCCACAGCTGGGCACTGATGACAGAGAGAGAGAGAGAGAGAGAGAGAGAGAGAGAGAGAGAGAGAGAGAGAGAGAGAGAGGGCGTTGGACCTGCTGTGTGAACAGGCAGTATTTCCATACAAATCAATGGAGCGTCAGGCTAAGCTCAGGGACACATCGGGGGACAAGCCCAGTCACACACACGACGAAGCTGCACACACAAGCATCACATCATGACATGCGGGCACAGGAAACTGCAATCACCTGCCCTTTACACTACAGCGCATACACAAACTTACACACATAGCCTGCTAGCACATCTAGAGGGTGGGTGAGCAGGCAAGGTTACTGTCACAGTAAAATCTGCTGCACTGATTACTGGTTGAACACCACCACCCCATTCGCTTCCTTGCAGAGAGTTTTAGATTAAAGGACGGGTACCACTTTCATATTTGTTCTGTCAATTTGAAGCAACAGCCAGCAGCCAGTCAACACCACTTAAATTAAGAATTCCAATATGTTTTTTCCATGGCCTAGGAAAGTTTAATCAGTATTTGTGAACATGAGCTACTCTCTCTCAAAGCCAGAAACCAGAGAAGTCAGTCTCAAACTTGTGATGTCACAGGGTATAAAGTCTGGATCTGCTCCATAGACAATGAGTGGGAGACTGATTTTGTGGAGCCACAGAATGTTTGTTTCTTTTTTATTGTAGTGTTCTCAGTTCTGAAACTGCAAATGTACCCACATAATCAGAAGATTCCCCTGGATGCTCTCCAAATTGAAACTCAAATTGGATGTGATCCAAACAGAACAAAGACAAATTATTTTTCCCACAACTTTAGCGATTTTCCCGGTGTGGACACAATAGCTGTTACAAATTATCTTGTCCTCCACAGCTCCTAAGGTTACTAACGCTACATGGCGAGCTGCTGAAAGTGTACAAGACATAAGTGGACTGTAACTATTTTGTGGCCGGGTAAGTAATTGTGTTTAAGTATATCTGTCTCTCAGCTCTGTACATGGTTGCACTGCTGTCAGGTTAACGTTACTGGGTAACTAGTGAAACGTAGTTAAAAATCTGAGTCGTGGCTAAAAATAGTGGGTGTCAGCCACTGATTTCCTGAATCGATTTGATTTTGATTCACAAGGTCCCGATTTTATTACATTTCCGATTCGATTTGATGCGTTATCATTTGATCTGGCATATATCACTTACTGTACTGTTTTTGCTAAAATGTGAAAGATATCCTCAGAGAACTTTTGCTGTAAGATGTGCAAGGAATTATTTCTAAAGAATAAATTCGGAACAGGAGTATAATTAAATATTTTATAACTAAATGTTGTGTTTAGAGCAGCAACTGTAATTTAAAACAGCAGTGTTACTATATAAACTCATTATCTCACTACAAACAAATCTAAAATGTCAATGAAATAAATCATATTCGTGACATCATAACACTGAGTCAAGTTTAGAAAGAATAAAGGTCATAAACATGAGTGCTTCTTACACTGCTGCTGATGGAGTCACTGCCTGCAGGTAAAGTTCCTGCTGGTGAATTATAAGATACGTGGCAAACTGAGCTAAACCACTGGACAGAAACAGCTACTGTTGTTTTTGCTTGATAGTAACTATTAGCTGAGCTAGTGCGCTGTACTTGTGTAAAACATAACGTTAGTACCGGTGGATGAGAAACTGCAGGCAGAGCAGATTTACATGTCACTTTTCTTAATGTTTATATGTTTGTGTTTGTTGAACTGGTGTATTGATTAAGCATTGGCTCTTTCCTTGTGAAGTTTCTACTGCATTTACAGTAATGAGCTTAGTTGTTGTCAACTCGTGTTATTTTCACTTCTCCGTCTCCACCGTGGCCTGTCAGCTCTGCTGTTGACTCTGTGTGTGTGTCTGTGTGTGTGCATATGTGGAGGATCAGCTCTGATGCACAGACAGGAGAAGGAGAGGCTGCAGCATGATTATAAATTACACCAAAATGTGGAGCAGTTCTAGACTTTTACTCGATGACATCACAAATTTAAGTTTTAGCACTCCACAGAATTGGTCATTTTTACTAATAGTTTAGGACAGTCTTAGACTATAGGAATAACATATGAATTTTGAAGATGGCCGTAGTTCCCTTTAAGACCAAAGGTTACAAAATCTGCCACCAGGACCTCTAAAGTTTACTAATGTGTGCTATGTTTTGATTTTTAAATTTGTACATAAAATCAGAGTGTCAAAAAAGACAACTTGAGGTTTTGGGGGTTATGTGCAAGACTATTTTTCTGTTTAACTTTGGACAGAGACAGGCGAGCCATTTCCCTGAACCACTGAAGTTTATTTCTCAAAATCTCAGACTATTACTTAAGATAGATCTTAATCATACAGTGATAGTTTAGACAACAGTGAGCCAGATCATATTGCCCAACATCATTACCAAACCTCACAAGACACCATTGTGGCTGAATAGGAGCAAATGGTTCATTGAGATGTTCAGCCATCACATTTGGAAGTAACATTTTGGTGTCCACGTACATTTGGCTATAAAGAGTATTTTTCGTTCTCTTAGCCTCCAGAAAGTATGTAATATATACTAAACACGCTTTTTTTTGGCTTTGGCTTTGGCTTATGAGACCTGCCATGAAAGCGTGTCTGAGTATGCAATAAATATACTTTATGTTTCAAGTATTGCTGTATCTGCCTCATCTCTCTGTCTGATACCCACTTGGGTTGAACAAGCACATCGGCTTGCTGAGAACCAATTCAGGCCTTTGATGAAAACCGAGATATGGTTCACAGTTTAATTAGTTTCCACATGTGTGGATATGTCTTCTTCTTTTACTTTTTCTTCTTCTTCTTCACCATCTTCTTTGCTTGCAATAGAGGTTAGTGTCACATCATCTTCAAGCAACAAATAGTCTGGGAGCAAAAAACTGGATACTTTTATCTTTTGGGGCCTGAAGACTGTCAAATCTAAAATGAGTTTCAGCCCAAATACAGTCTAATGGAAATGGAAATGCCAAAAAATACTCATCAGTCTTTTTAAAAATCCAAATTGTTCAAACCCTACTGCACACCAATTTTATCTGCCATCATGTTTCTTTGTGATGGGGAACAGGAATTAACTATCGCATTAGAGTAAGCATATTAAAAGGATAAGAGCATCACTACAAGCCCGACAAAATTGTCCACTGATGAGGAGAGAAAAGGACAAAGGGAGCAGAGAGGATGGAAAAAGGTTAACGCTGTAAAAATGAAGAAGAAGGGGGGGAGCAAGAGGAGAAAAGGAGGAGGTAGGAGACTGAAGAACATTGAATTACCCTGAGTGCCAGGATGAACAAAGACGAGGAGGAGAGAGCCCGAGCGAGGGCCATTCATGGTCTGCTGTTTGGTGAAATAAAACACAGGGATGGAGAAAGAGTGAGATGAAGAATTAGGAGGGGTGATCAAACAAGCGGGCAGAGAGGGAAATGAGAAAGAAAGCAGAGACAATTCATTATTAAACTGGGCAGCCTGGACAGCCAGAGACTAGATGGATGAAGGGAAAAGAAAAATAGAGTTGAGGACAGAGAGAGAGCGGGAGAGAGAGACATAGGAAATGAAAACAAACAAGCCATCATCCATCCCATCCCTCCATTGTTGCTCAGTTCCACTTAAAGGTCGCCGTGCTTTTCTCCTACCAGTGTCGACAGGAGGGAGGGAAGGACAACGATGGAGCGGAGAAAGGAGGGGGGGAAATGGTGAAGATTTATTTATCGAGGGGAGGAGGAGTGGCAGTGGCGGCGGCGCTTCAGAATTCTTGATCATCGCCACGGCGACCAGTCACCTGGCAACGGGGTACACAATGGCTGCGGTAGCCTTGGCAACAGCGTGGTCTCCGTCGGTGGAGGATGATGAGGCGGGCAGGCGGCGAGACAGGTAGACAGATGGAGTGATAGGGAGAGAAGTGTGAGATGGAGGGCAGGAGGGTGCGATGGAGCAACGGAGGGAGGAACAGGAGGTGGAGGAGGAGGACCAGGTGTAAACGGAGAGCCGGTATATCACACCTCAACAGGTGCAGAGGATCGGCCAAATGTGTGTAAAGACATAATGAGAAATGTAATGAGCTACTGACCAGGAGAATGGCCCACCATATGCGACCCTGCATGAAGGGAGGATGTGTTTGCGTACCTTATGTGTGTGTTTGTCTTTCTGTGTTTGTGTGGACGTGTTTCAATGAAAGGCAAGTGACAGCTTGCTTGTTTCCTAGCTTGCAAGTTACTTTTTTTCACAGCAATTCCCCTTTTCATGTTATATGTGTCGCATCTGCATCAGCCACTACCTGGACTACAGATAAGAGCCCCAGACGCTCCCGCACAAATGATTCAAGTGCACCGTAGGAAGAATGAGTATAACTTGATGAGTCACATGTCGGTCCATAAAAACACTGACTAACACATCAGGCCAGACTTCATTTCTCCCTGGCAGAACTTTACGGTGATTCACATGTACATCGGATGAAAGCTTATATTGCATATTCATGTAAAACGCCTACACTTGTGCACGTGCATGCACGCCATGACGCAACACCAATGCAAACCGTCATGAATAAACATGTGAGACAATAACAAATAAGCATACCGACACGTAAACACACATGCACACACATTAAAACGTACATCACACAAACTAAATTGATTAAAAACATAGTGGAGCAATACATCATTGGCACACGCACACTCTAAATTAGTCAGTTTGTAATTTGACATTCTGCATAGACATGATTTAATAGTTAACATTTCAGATAAGACTTATTGAGGCCTTGGGGCCCAACATTGCAGAAATTTAGTTATTTTGTGTGTGTGCGTGCGTTCGGAAGGGCAACAGAGATTGAGTTTGTGTTTGTATCAGTGTGTGTGTGTACTGTAGTACAGCCTATAAGCCCATTAGCCCCAGGTTAAGTGATTTACAGCTTCAGCTTTAAGCCCCTCCTGCAATCTCATCCCCAACACCCCTGTCTATCTGCTCGCTCTATCTGCCTACCTTATCTGGGAGATTACACACACACAATCACACACATACACACACATTCACACACATATACACACACCTGTCAGTCTACTTGTGTAGAGACACTGCCAGACACAACTCGGAACAGATACGAGCTTGTCGTGTACAGAAAAACAAATATAAGACAAGAAATCTACTAATCGCACACACACGTGCGCACACCTTCGCACGCACCTCCTCATTAGAAGGTGTTGTGCTCCTGAAGCCAAACACAAAGGAGGTGTTTCATCTGCTCTGTATGTTTGTTCTCATTGTGGATTCTCTTTGATACGGGCGTCCTCATCAATGCATCTAATAGCTCTATACACTCCATCTCTCTGTAATGGTGAATGCACGTGTTTCCAAGTGTGTATGTGTGTGAGAGAGAAATGGAAATATGTACAAGAGAGAAAAAAGTGTGTATGTGTGTGCGCGATCAACGTAATAAACTTCACGGCTGCTCTCTCACACAGCCACTTTTACGGGAGCGGCGAGCAGCCTCCAACCTCAGAGACAAAAGGAAATGTAGAAAGCAGCTCTAAGGACAGATAAAAGCAAGAGAGGGAAGTGCTAAATGATTGCTAGAGCTCCTGCATCACCCCCGCTCCCTCCCCTCCAAACCTTACCTCCTCCTCTTCTCCTCCTCCTCCTCCTCCACCTCCTCTCCCCCGTCTGTCGGCCCCCGTTTTTTATTCTCTATTTCAAAGGGACAAAGAGAGAAAAAAGGAGAAACCAACAGCGGCAAAGCAGCAACTCCACTTACAAACACGCAGACATTATAATGGGGCGGCTGCGGCGTTGCCACGACAACACACAGGGAGGTGGGGTGGGGGGATATGGCGACACCGAGGCAGAGATGGGAGAAAAGAGGAGGTAGAGTAGGTGGCAATAAAGAAAGAGAGAGATGGAGGTTGTTATCTTGGGTGTATTTACCTGTAGCTCTTGTGGCTGTTTGGCAGAAATGTCTTTTCGTCTCGCCACTGATCTGCCGTGTCAGTCAGCGAGTCGATGTGTTTATCATGCTGCATTTTATCGTATGGGAAAGACAGCAGATAGAGTACAAGCTCCCTGCTTGGAAGTACAGCTCCCATCTGCATTCAGGAGGTATAAACACCACCTGATCTTTGCTTTTATTATATTTGCAGTGATATTTTTTGTTTAAACAACAGAAATAATTGTTATCATGGAGATGACTTTGTCGGAGCTTCTTGTCACAGTTTAGTTGTTGACACAGCAACGTGTCCCAGCAAATATTTCAATGTGGAATAAATATAGATCTGACAGGCTGCACTGGTGTTGAATGGGATAATTGAGATCTTTCTGTATCTGAATTGTTTTGTGGAATCTTGGCTTGAATAACTCACTGATGTCAGTTTGCAACATTTTAAAGCTTGAATTATTATTAGCAATCGCCATGCCACAATGATTCTGAAATTATGGTATTTGTGACTTTCAGGTATATGCTTCAACATACATGTCTTTTCAGTGTAAAGAAAGTAATCAAGGACAGCAGATGTATCCAGACAGTCCTCTCAGTTTTTGCTTTAAAGTGTAGTGTCTTTCCCAGCCTGGTTTCCTAGAAATTACATTCATATTGGATGATTCTGCAGTCCATGATTTACATCCAGTGTCATCTTTTATTGCCAATACAGAAAGTCCTGTGTCTTCTATGTTGCCAGGTGAAATGTAAGAGTGTGGAGCATCCACTTTTCATGCTGGAGATTGCTGTTTGTGTCTCCTCAAAGACAAAACAATGAATGTGTTCTGTTTGGTGATAGGTTCGCTTAGACGGTATGTGTTTCTTATACCTTCCTGACATTTTATCGAGGTATAGAGTGGTATTTGTGTGCAAAAAAAAAAAAAAGAGTGATGCAAGCGCTGCACCGGGCCATTGTAGTGAAGAGGGAGCTGAGCCAGAAGCTTTAGATTTACTAGTCCATCTACTGCCCAACTCTCACCTAAGGTCATGAGCTCTGGGTAGTGACCGATAGGATGAGATCGTGGATACAAGCGGCCGAAATGAGTTTCGTCCATGAGGTGGCTGGACTCAGCCTTAGAGATAGGGTAAGGAGCTCGGACATCCAGAGGGAGCTCGGAGTAGAGCCACTGCTCCTTTGTTTCGAAAGGGATCAGTTGTTCCAGGCACGTCCCACTGGTAGGAGGCCCCAGGGCAGACCCAGAACATGCTGGGGGGGATTACGCATCTCATCTGGCCTGGGACCGCTTTGGGGTCTCCCCAGGAGGAGGTCTAAAGCATTGCTGGGGAGAGGGAGGTGTGCCTTGCTTGGCCTGCTGCCCTTGCAACCTGATGAAAATGGATGGATGGATGGATGGATGGATGGATGGATGGATGGATGGATGTGATGAGCGCTGTTCCACAAGTTCAAATGTCAAGAAAGGAAATGTTCCTCTACCTATATGCCCTATTAGACAGAAAATTACAACTGTACACCTTCTGAATTCTAGTTTCGCTCTTTCACAGATCTATGAGCTGAATTGTCATGTTAAATCATTGTAAAACACCTTTAACTCAAACGTGACAGAAACATAATAACAGTAAAACCCATCAGAATTGTCTTTGTTAGTCTTTCAGTTGTTCCAAAAGTCATCAACTCTGGTTTGGGCGACATAAACCCCTAAGTCACTGAGGTAGATGTGCTGGGTACGCAGTTTTTCCCTACTTTCTGTCTGCCATTGCTGGCTGGGGTTTTACTAGTCCTGTAACTAGGGGTGCACAATATTGGATTTTTTGCCAATATCCAATATGCTGATATGTAACAACTCATTTGACCAATAACCGATACTACTATCAATATATCCACTTTTTTCCCCTCCTAATTTTAGTGATCATTAAGTCTACTCTGTCGTGGAATTAACACAGGGTTTTCCCTGCATAGAAAATATTTTGGTGGCCGCCAAAGCAGTTTTAGCCCTCCGCCAATGGAAAATACCCTCTGCCAAAGAGGGGTGTGGGAGTGGGGAAGGGAGGGAGAAAAAATAAAATAAAAATCAAATCAAAGTGCAACCACTCATAGTTCAATCACCATCGTTCGGACCAATAACGAGAGCCTGTTGACGCGACGTTAGGCCAATAATAATCGAGTTCTTTCATTCATCAAAGATCAAAGTAACGTGTTGAGCCCCACGCTTCGCGTCAGCTCAGAACGCAAGTGCTGGTGCATTCACTTCCAGCCTGGTGACAAGCCAGATCATGTTTCGGTCCTGAGGTAAGATTCAAATCAAATTAATCTAATTTTGATTTCTATGTATGACTGGGTATAGCTAATGTGTATACAATATTCGAAAGCAGTGGCGATATGTCCGACTTTTCTTGCTGACCATCGTCAGCAGGAGTGATTAGCAAACACTACAGCTAACTAGCTGGCTGTGGTTAGCTAGCTAGGTAGCTTGCTAGCTTTAAGCCTTGTGTAACGTTAATGCTTGCAAATCACTCGTGCTGACGGTGATGAAGTAAGCTAGCGAGATAAAAGTATTAGGGATGTCCCGATCCAGCTTTTTCACTTCCAATCCGATACCGATATTACAGCCTTAAGTTTTGACCGATACCGATCCGATCCAAGCGCGTATTATACATATTCACTTATTTTGTTGTCAGTCATGTTAGAAAAGGTTTGATCAAGCAAAGAACAACTACTTAATCAGGTTAGTTAGAATGATCCACAACAGTTGGTATGAGAAACTGACCTGTTTATTGTTAACAGGGTTAAATAAACAAACTTTAAACTTGAACATTAACATTAAATAAAAAATATAGCTGGTTTGCTTTGGCTGCTTTGGCCCCTTAATAAATAGAAAATAAATCAACACAAGAAATCTTTAAAATGTCTAACATTGAAATTAAAATAGCAGCAAGACTCCACACACTTGTGCTTTGGCCCCCTAATAAATAAAAAATAGATTAACACCACAAGACATTGTTGACATTTAACAAACAATGCAGCCTTTCCTTTTCAGTTATTTTAGTAGTGTCAGTGCCAGCCTGGTGCTGCTGTTTCCTGGGACCAACAGAGGGGACAAAAAACCACACACAATATTGTACAACTGTTTAAACAAGCAATAGTCCATCCATGGCTCCAATTTCACTAATTGTGCCCAAAACAATGCCATCAGTGCTCTTTACTTAAACAGTAAGAGTGTAAACCAAATAAAAATATCACTCTCAAAAAACCAGAGCAGAAAACAAATAGTCAGTTAACTAAATTGACCGCTACTCTTCCTACCTTCGGTGTATCTGCCGTCTGCATGCTGGCCTGGTGGATTGATAGTAAGAGCTGGAGCGGATCACTGGAATGGACTGCTTGAATCGTGGAGCGCTGGGCTGGCCGGAAAACCTGGCACGGACCCTGAAAAACTGGATTGGAGTTCAAGGATCGGCATTTTTCCATGCAGTCCGATGCCGATGCCCGTTTTTTGCTAATATCGGCGGCCGATACCGATCCAAATATCGGATTGGGACATCCCTAAAAAGTATATGAAAATGTAGGTGAGATGAGAGAGGAGCAGGTGTGATCAAGGTTAGTAGTTTCTGGTTTAGGAAGAATGTACTGTATTATTTGGACCTCTCTCATCTAATAGAGAAGATATGGCATCGCTTAATACATTTGCATGATCTGTAAATGTATACCCCCAAAATTTTGTGGCGCCGCAGACATCACCACCAAAGCCCCTTTCTGAGCCAGGGAAAACCCTGTAACATCATAGTAGGCATGCATACTCTTATCGTGATGGCCCACCAGCAGATGGAGACTTGAAATACTATACGTTCGATGTATGTAATATTCATTCTTTGTGCAAAATAAGAGAAAGCCTGGTGGCCAATTCCAATGGTTCATTTTAAAGCCGATATTGTCCGATGACAACCAATATTGGCCGATATTATCGTGCATCCCTACCAGTAATGTTATACCCACCACACGCAGTCGCCATCTTTCTTAGCTTAGCTGCCTGTTCCACACCTAGAGGCTGACCCCTGGTAGGGCATGCTGTGCACTGCAACACCTCAATACAGCATCTCTGTATCAGTTTAAGAGCAAAAGGAGTGTCTGTATTATTGACAGTAATAGAAAATTGTACTGTCGGGATTTCTTAATACTCTGGTATACTGTAATATCATTGTACCATCCAGGCCTATCAGTAATTCTAGCAGTAGTTCCAATAAGACAAGACTGAAGCATTAGCCTGTCTGTCAACTGTATGTAGTGTCTGTACAATTCCATGACGAACTGTCTGTCTTTCTCAATGCTCAGCACTCATGCACATTTTACGTGAAAATGGATTCCCTCCGGATATTTTGGCTAAAGGCGAATGCCAAGAGCTTGGCACATGTTGCAACCTGTTGCCTTTTCTATTCAATGCTACGGCTGTGGTACTTTAGTTGCTGATGATGTCAATCAATACTGTAATGCAGAGTCTGTTGTAGGTGGAGAGTGTGAGTCAATGGTGTCTCTCATTCTTCGCCTTGATGCACATCAGCAGAAAGGCAGGTTAAGAGCTGGAAAGACTCCAGAACGACAGAAGAAGAATGTAATCCATGTAGATCATGTCTCCTCCTTTGTGTTAGATTTCAAGTGTTGGCATACTCTAACTCAACTAAGATGTTATCAGATATACTGCAACTCAATTTGTCTCCTCCTCAAACATCGTACAGGAATCATCATGATATGACATTGTCAGAATTGCACATAAATCACAATATGGATCATATTTTTAAAGCAGTAAAAAACAGTAACCTGTAGTCTACTGCTCTGCATTACATGAGACCAGACTCATGTCTAATTTTGTTAGTTTTTAATTACAGCTTGCTTAGAATCATTAATTTGATCAACAGATGCTTGCAGAACAATAACATGGTAAGATAATTCTGTTTAATTATATTCTGATAAATTTTGATATTAAATTATTATAGCCCACCCTACTTGTAATATCATCCTGAAAAATGGGTAAAATGTATTCTGCAGATATAAAAGCAGTAAACTGAGCTTTGGTACGTCTGGCCTTTCTAAGCACTGACTCCATGGGCCACCAAACCTCCAAATTTGGCGGACAATGTACATTTTTGTGGCTCAAATGTAAACTGAACTGATACCCTACAGAAAAGGCAATTTAATGCAACCTAACACAGCTTTCTTGAAATGTGACACATAAAGAAAAAGACCTAAACAGCTTGGTTAGCTCTGTTAGCTCCAACAAACCGCAGAACTCTGCTGCCCACAGGCTGCTTACAGCTAACTAGCTCTCCTCCCAGTAAAAACAGCATAAAAATACACACCATGTTGTCGCTCAAATAAGTTTGTCATTTGCTGAGCAATAGGCTATACATAGGCACATACAATAATTCCTTTCATCTTGGAGCCATCCCGGGGAAGATATATGGTCATCCCACACACATTTTCTGTCATTACCAGAACAGCAGCATGCAGTTAGTCTTGAGCCTTGGCTAGCTGGCAACGAGTACCATTCATTTTTTTGCAGAATATTGAACTAAGAGGTACAAATTAATCAAAATGTTTATGTTTAACATTGCATGTCAATGTCAATGTCAATGTCAAGTTTATTTATATAGCACATTTAAAAGCCTAAGGCCAACCAAAGTGCTTTACAAGATGAAATCATCAGCACCAATAAACAATACAAGCAGAAACAGTACAAAGCAGAGAGGTAGAAGAAAACAAAACAAAACAAGACACAACAACAGGTGACTCAACTCAGCCAAAAGCCAGGGTAAACATGTGGGTTTTAAGATGTGTTTTAAAAATAGAGAGGCTAGTCGCAGACCGCACAGACAGAGGCAAAGCGTTCCACAGCGTGGGAGCCGCCACTGCAAAGGCTCGATCTCGAGGAACGTCCAGAACTAACTGGTCAGCTGACCTCAGGGCTCTGGAGGGTTGATGCACCTTGACAAGGTCGGATAAATATTCAGGGGCCAGTCCATACAGAGACTTAAACACAAATAAAAGAATCTTAAAATCAATCCTGTACTTAACCAGAAGCCAGTGAAGCGAAGAGAGCACTGGTGTTATGTGCTCATATTTCTTTGTCCCAGTAAGGAGATGAGCTGCTGCATTCTGCACAAGCTGTAGACGGTTAAGCTCTGATTGGCCGATGCCGACGTACAGGGAATTACAATAATCTAAGCGCGATGAAATGAACGCATGGATAACCTTTTCTAGATCAGCCCTACTTAGATAAGGTTTGACTTTGGCTAGGATTGGGAAAGCTCACGGGATGAGGTTTTTTAAGATTTATTTAACCTTTATTAGACAGGTCATCTCATTGAGAGACACAGGCTCATTCGCAGGAGAGACCTGATAACACTTGGGGACCGAAGCGAGCCACCAACAGGTGATATTTTGTGGCCACAGAGTAACTTTTTGTGACCATGGGCCATTGGGCCATGCTTAATGTCAAGCCCCGGGTCACAGAAGCTGACACAAAGCACAGCCTTGATTCAAGTCTGCACTTTAGCAATCCTAGTAGCTAATTCTCCAATAAGAAGTCTGGGCAAACCATATAGCTTCAGCGTGTAGCTGTATAAAGCTGAGCCTCTGACATAGAAAACAAGTCACAGCAGCTCACAGCTGTATAAAAAAGGATTTAGGTTCTTGCCGGTTTTAAGAATAGATGTCTTCCAGAGAGCATCTGCAGAGGTGGACAGGCCGTGCTGTGTTGCCTGTTGACAGTCTGTGCATGGATCAAATACCCTGGGCTGTGTTGACGGAGACAAACACGAGATATGAACACGATGTCTGAATGTCAAGTTGAGGCTGTGAGAGGGTCAGAGAAGTCAATGACGGAGCAACTGGAGTCAATGAAGGAAGGAGGAACAGGGGGAAGGGGGAAGACAGGATAGAGTTTGTGCAGTAGGAGAATCAAAAAGAGACGAATATAGAGAAGTGGATGGATGGAGAGAGAGAGTACAGAGAGGCATAAACATACAGCATACACTCTATGCAGGATTGGAGAATTGATTCGTATGGGGAGTTAGAGAGTGAGACGGAGTGGAGTGCAGGAGGAGGCAGATGGAGCTGGTTAAATCCTTGTCCTGAGTATTGTACCAATTGTGGCAGAGAGGCAGACACAATAGCTGAGCGGTCTCCTGTCGCTTCCATAAACAAGATAAATTGATGGGGCTCCCCCGCCCACTAACATCCACAGTTTGTTTTTATTGCCTTCCAAGAGAACGGAATGGAAACCTACTCTGGTAAAACAAAAAGAAACCCTCCGCTAAATATTCCTTTTCCACTCTCTAAGGCTTTCTCAATAGCATCATGGATGAGTGGCAGCATTTGATGCCATTGTCTCATATGAGTAGCTTTGGCTCGTATTAGGAAGAGGCTCTCGCAGTCTGGCTCCCATGTTGCTGAGAACAAACTAAAAGGGATGTAATTCAATCAGTTAGGTTTAAAAAGCCGCCTCTTTACAATATGATTTGATTACATTTTTTTGACTTTAGATAGACAAAACATGATGGACCATAACCCGTATTGATTTTGACTACATTTCCTCATCTTTGACAATCCCAGGGATGTTTTCTGCGAATAATACTTTATTATGATAGACAGAAATGTATTACACAGACGTGGCAAGCTTGGAAGAACACAAAGCAAAATATTCAAAATGGGATTTGTCAGCCAGTAAGCAGAGAGATTACAGAATCCCAGTGCTCACAGAATGGATTGTAGAGAGAAAGAGACAGGAAAGAAAAATACATCAATAAGAAACCAGGATTTCGTTGAACTTCTCTATCTAAGACACTCATTTCAGCATATGCTAATTTGATCCAAGTAAAAGTCTGAGTAGAACGGAGAACCTGAAAATAAAGTAAAACAATCTCATCCAAACATTAGATGACCTTTAGAGACTGACATTTTTGCGGTGAGAGATCAAAAAAGAAAAACATGTTTATTAAAGTTGCTCTCTGTCTGCCGTGGTATTTATTCTGTACTTGTCTACTTGTTGATGCAGTGTTGTTAGCGGTGATCTATGCTGCCTTCAGCGGAGTCTGTGATTTAGTATGAGCTCTGACTCTGACACGGGCCAGGGAGGGGAGGGGATGAGGTCATGTTTAATGGCTGTCTGACCACCATCCATCTTCCCACCCAATCAATGACGGCATTCAAGCAGATTTTATCCAATCAAAGCAGCCCTATGTGTCATGTTGGGATGTGACTGGTGCAGAAAGCCTGGTTTGAAGAGGCAAAACTCGTTACAAGCAGATTTTAAGAAAGTTTAGAGCCCATCTGGACAACACATAAAGTGTAAAAAACTTGCAACATAACCCTGAAACAATTCCAGCACAATTATAAGATGCACTTGGGTACAGCAATCATAAACTGAGCACTAGCAAGCACAAAATGTTTCCAAGCACAGTTTACAGGCACCTACATGCCTACACAGCACCAGTTCATATTCCTGTTTATATTGCATCATGTTCTGCAATAAAGTCCTTTCCAGACATGTTATAATCTACATAACTGTGCTGACTCGGTCTGTCTGGTAAAGTGATGACTTTTTGTCATTCAGACATAAGTGTTTCAACGCTTTCTTTCTTGTATTTAATTAGGGTGGGGAGAAAAGCAATACAGCATAGTATCACCATACTTTGTGTGGCAATATTATATCAATACGCTAAATTACTAATATTGCAAATACAAATTACATTTTTGGTAGCTTCCTGGAATAAGGTGCTTTTTCAGTCTATTAGATATATTTTGCTGCAATAAAAATGATTGAAGTGAGATGAACAGACTTTATCTCATTAGATAGGACAGATTTTTGACAAAGTTTACCTTTGGGGACATAATTTGCTGTTGTAAAAAGATAATAATTCACTATATTGCAATATATGTTATCACAATATTCAGCATTTTGTAAAACATTTAAAATCGCAATAATATTGTATCATGACGTAAGTATCTTGGGGCCTCTAGTAATTCCCACCCCTAGTATTTAACCCTGAGCTGCTGCAGCCTTTCAGTTAATCCGAGAACGTTCAATTCAGATTTGTACATGTTAATAGTGTTACAGAGATATTAGTAGGTCCAATGTAATGAGATTGCCAGCATGACTTTTATTAGCTGTCAAATTTTTATATAATATTTTCATAATGAGTAATTGATTTAGTCTTTTTTTAACGGCTATGCCAGACAGTTCCTTGTTCCAGCTTCTAATATGTGAGGATTTGTTGCTTTCCCTTTGTCATAGGTGAAATGAATATCTTTAGACTGTTGATTGGACAATAAAATGCCATTTAAAGACATCACCTTGGGTAATGGGAAATTATAATGAGAATTTTCACTATTTTGTCACATTTTACAGACAAAACTATTAATCAGTTATTTGAGAAAATAATCTTTTGTCTAATCAATAACAAAAATAAATGTTGGTTGCAGCCCTACTAAGATGCACCCCAGTGATTTTGCTTACTGTAAAGTCTTAATGTAACTTTGGGCTGGTGTGAAATTTTTCAGACTGGTTCTATATTTAGCTGAACACTGGACCAGACCAGTATACAGAATTTTACCAGGTGTTGTGCTTAACTCAGCAGCTGCTTTCATAGTGGAACCTAATGACACCATGTCCACGTCCACATCCACATCCGTCTACTGTGTTGCATCACGTAACATCGGTGCTCTCTGTCCACACTGTCGCTCGTCCCCACTTCCACCTCTACTGAAATATGATCTACCTCATGTTGCAGACAGTGGCCTGGGCTCGGTAGTAAATTGTGTATGGCCTGTCAGACACTAATGTTAGTGGCTCTGTTAGTCTGTTTGTGAACATTGTAATATGTTAATCACAGTCATATTGCTTATTATATACCCTACACCGTGAGGCCATTGGCCAGTGCTTTTGATAGGTTTTTTAATGTAGTGAGTCCCCAGGACCCACAGCTGATCATTTGAGTGGGTCCCAGGTAAGTTCAGTGGGTCCCCAATAAAATTTGTGTTTTTGACAAAGTGTAGTGTGAAACTTGTGTTTGATGTTTTGTGGTTATAATTATGGATATATTTATGTGTGTTGAAAATGTATCTGCAAATTAAACATGAAATCTCAATCAGTCAAGCAATCAATCAAGCAATCAATCAAGCAATCATTCATTTATAAAGGACCACAGCTGGGGCGTCGGTGGCTTAGTTGTAGAGCAGGCGCCCCATGTACAAGGCTGTTGCCGCAGCGGCCTGGGTTTGACTCCAGCCTGTGGCCCTTTGCTGCATGTCACTCCCTCTCTCTCTCCCCCCTTCACACTTGTCTGTCCTATCCATTAAAGGCTGAAAATGCCCCAAAAAATATCTTTAAAAAAAATAAATAAATAAAGGACCGCAGCTAAAGTTGGCAGAATTTGTTTTCAGTACAGCATGGTGGGAAGCTCAATACAGATCAGTGTCTTTACAATTTACTAATACAATTTACAAACCCACAGACTGTATATGTATCTTTATATACAGCCTATACAAATGTTAAAAAAACAAAAACAAAATAAAAGACAAATGTTAATCTGGAGTTGAGTATAGAGAACAACGGAGTCATTTAACAAGTATCAAGTAGGCCTAAATCAAATGTGATATGATTGTGATATTATGTGGTCATCTATAAAATGCAAATGAGATACTGTATACATTTAATAATTCAACATTTTGGGAAATAAATTGGCTTTCTTTCTGAGAAGAGTTTTTATGTTTTCCATTCACTTATTGAGACTATAAACAATGTGATCTTGTTGTCTTGCACAATGTATATGAGACTATAAACAATGTGATCTTGTTGTCTTGCACAATGTATATGATATTTACAGTTGGAAAATGGCGGCGCTGGTGATAATCTTTTTTCAAAATATGGCACGCCTACTGGACAGTAAGACTTCATCAGGTCATCATCGACATGAGTGAATGGCCCTGTGACGAATAAGGTTTTCAAGTTGACAAAAAATTAAAACGAATCATCAAAGTGTTTTTTCCTCTGCAAGGATGTTATTTACTTCAGGGTTCGTACGTTTTGAAAAAACCTGGAAAAGTCATGGAATTTGAAAATGTCATTTTCCAGGCCTGGAAAAGTTTTGGAAACATAAGTTCACCCCAAAAGTTTTGGAAAAGTCATGGATTTTTTCTCACTTAATGATAACATTTAGTAATAACAGTCTGTAAGGTTGATTTTTAAAATTGATCAATAAATATTTCGTATCGAAAAGTCTCGCGCATTGATCTGACCAGCCTCTGTTTTCATCAGGTCACGCGTGACGTGCGCAGCGTAACTTAGCAAGGTGCAGATCGGATCGAGTGACAACATGCTTCAACAGTTTAGCTCACAAAGATGCCAGGAAGGTGCTCATTCAACAACGTTTGGCTGCACTCAGAGAAGTATAAATCATGGCTGGAGAAGACGGAGGACAAAGGCAAGGCTAAATGTGTCGTATGCAATAAGACGTTTGATATCTCTAATATGGGGGAGGCAGCATTGACTAGCCATGCTAAAGGAGCAAAGCACCACGCTGCTGTGACTGCCCGCGAAGCTAGCGCCATCACGAGCTTTTTCCGACCACAGACAACCCCCCAGACGGCCACTGTGACACCGGCTGTTTGCAGCAGCAGTACTGCCACCTCCTCATTGAAACAAGGGACTCTCTCAAATGTTGTCACCAGAAATGAAGTGCTAACGTCAGAAGTTTTATGGGCGCTTAAGGTAGCTAATGCTCACTTTTCATACAAGTCATGTGAAGACATAAGCCAGTTTTTCCAGGCTATGTTTCCAGATAGCCAAATAGCAACGAAATTTGCTTGTGGCGAACGCAAATGCGCATATCTGTGTACATTTGGACTGGCGCCCTACTTTAAAGGACTCACTTTACGTCGAGTGTCAAAGCAAAGATATGTCATGTTATTTGACGAAAGCCTGAATCACTACTTGCAGTCTAAACAGGTAGACATGCATGTGAGAGTGTGGGACGGGCCCGAGGTGAAAACGACGTACATCGGCTCGGAGTTTCTGGGTCATGCAACAGCTGCAGACATTGTTGAGACACTGAACAACTTGCTTTCGGAGATCGGAACTCGGAATCTGGTCCAAATCTCTATGGACGGGCCGAACGTAAACTGTAAAGTGTTCGAAATACTCCAGAAGCAAGTGGAGACTGATGCGGGAAAGACGCTTATCAACATCGGCTCGTGCGGTTTGCACATACTGCACAACGCATTCAGAGATGGATGCAAATCCACCGGATGGGAAGTTGAACACTGCACGTTGATGTGAAGCTTTCACTTTAATGTAAAGTTTGTTAAAAAAAAGTCAGAGCTCAAAAAAAAATTTTTTTTTTACAGTGGCCTAACACTCTTCCATAAAATCCTGCTCTCGTTGCAACACGCCTCTGAAATCCAGAGCTCAGAAACGTTCTCCTTTTAGACTTTAACCGGATCGTAGGAAATTATCTCTGCTTCTGTCCAAACCTGTAAATAGACGGAGCCTTTTGTGCAGCTTTGTTCCCTTTTAAGCGTTTTGCACTTTATCGGAAGAAGCAGAAAGATGCAGGAATGTCCCTCGACTCCCTTTTTTCTTAAGCAGAGTACAAAGTATTTATTCCATCACAGAGCTGACATATTACTGATCATATAGAGCAGGAAACTGTGTAAAGGTTGTTTTGTTTTCGCCTCCATGATGAGCTGCTTTAAAACGTTTCCTCCTTATGTTTTATTATTAAAGTATTATTGGGTACCTTCATTTGCTTATTCATTTTTCAGACCCTGTTATCTCCGAAACATGTATGCCTCGTGAAATTATTCCAGAACACAATAACATATACCTTACCTTATGTAAACTGGTATATCAGTGTTAGTTTAAACAAATATTTATTTTGTATAAAACCATAATTGTCATTAGATCTATTTTTTGACATTTCGACTGTGATAATTTGTTTACATAGTTTTATTCCTATATTTCATGCATACATCGATGTTTTAGAGGTCATGTATTGTCATGGAAACTTGCTACCAAGTCATGGAAAAGTCATGGAAATTTGTTGGTTAAAATGTGTATGAACCCTGTACTTACTACTAAAATCTTATTTTTAAACAATGTGTTTTGAGTGTTTAAACTAAAATATCATTGGGGATAATGTCAGTAAGGCAGTTAGCATTATTTAGCGCTCAGACAATAAAACTTGCATCTTATCTCATTTTAATGAGTTTGCTTTAGATGTGACCCTAATTGTTCAAGTTCTTTACCCATATTGTAATGTAGCAATGTGGTTTAAGCTTTAATATGTCCAAAAGTTAATCTCTTACAGTACTTTGCATCATGCTGTTAATGTTTTCTCAACACCATAAAATGAAATTATGCATTTTAATGGGAAAAAAATCTGCGTTATCCTGCCTGACTGAAACTGTTACTCGGTATGACTCCTCATGAGTTTCCACATGAATTGTCAGTTTGATACAACTTAAACACAACTGATGTTCATAAATAATCCATGTTTATGTTATGCAAAGGGAATCCCACTGAAAACTGTTTTCTCAGGGAAATTAATTAGACTACACTGTGAAGAAATCACACTCCTAAAAAATCATTCAGTGTTGTTGCTTTCCCAGATTTGACAAGTAAGAAAACATTTTAACATTTCCATATATGTGAAATCAATTGTAATATTTTTTAAAGGTTCTCTATACAATATTCAGAGCATTAATATAGCAGCAAACCACTATTAGCAGAGAATGAAGTGCTCCCTCTGTGTGTGTTGTGATCCGAGCTTCTCTGTGGTTTGCTGTAGTAGCCGGTCCAGTCATACGTGCGTGTGACATTTCGGACGTTAGCAGCAGTTATACAGTAATGCCTGTGGCAGAGATTTTTTTTTTTTTTTTTTTTTTTTAACATGGTAGCTTTTTGCATTTCACAGTGAGGTGCGGACCGTTATCCGGTATGACATTTTGTGACTATAATGTAATACTCTTAATACATTTCTATATCACTTGAGAAACAGACGTTCCTAGATTCAATAAATGTTTTTTTGGGTTTTTTTTCCCCACAAGTGGCTTTGGACATTAAAATTGCACGTCACGTTATTGACCCAAATACAGCATTGATCAGCAGCACAATCACATTATCACACTGTAGTATTATTAGGGGAAAAAAAGACATGTCACATCCCTCAGACAGTAAAGAACCATCAACATGAGTGAATGCAGCATCTGCTGTCACAGCTCATGAACTGGACTACATTTTATGAATCTAATAATATATGTTTACTGGCGGTTTTCGGGAACTCTGTGCTGTGTCGCTGCCTGAGTGCGCAGGGCAGAGAGATGGGGATGACAATGAGAAACCAGGTGTCACATATGTGCAAAAAACTGAAACAAAAACACTAACACATCACACACAGTATGGTAATTACATCCAAAATACAAGTTTCATCCTTAGTGGTTTCTGTGACATGAGAAATACTCTAACAATAAGTAAAGTTAACAATAATAAGTAACAATAAGTAAAGTTATGCAATGCTTATGCTTTCAACATAGTTTAATTGCTCACAATTTAGCCTTTGGGGAACAAAATATTGCTTCCCAGGGACGGATCGATAGTGAGTTTACGGTGTCCTTTCAGATTTTAATGCATAGGGTACACATAACACATACCTAGCAACATCACTGTGTCAGCACAGGTTCCTCATGTAGGCTACTTTTTAATTTGCTAGAACTTAGACTGGACCAGACCGGCAAAACCTGAAGCCAGCTCTACCGCAACCCAACTTTATCATAATGTTGTCAAAAAATCAATCCCCACGAAAGCAATATATAACATGGATGAAGATATGGAGTGTCTTTCTTTTTGACAGCCTACACTCACATTTCCAGTGTCAAAGTTTGCTTTAAGGGGAGAATTATAAAAGCAGACCTGCTCACAACTGCATTAGTAGAGAGGTGGGAAATCAATCTTCGAACTTACAGTGTGCATTGGAAAATGGTCAGCACTGATGTGAAGTATATGTGATTTGTAGTTAATGGACTAAAATGTGCAAAACTGCCAGTATGGTCTTTTAAGCTAATAACCCCGCTGAGAGGCGTCCTTGTCAATCTCAAGCCCATAATCCATCTGTGTGCTAGGAATGGCTCCTATATTATTCATGGAAAAGTTTCCCTGTTCCTTTAAGGTAATTTATTTTCACTGTCAGTCCCTGCTTGGGTTTGTTTTAGTGGCCTCTGTGGAAGGCATTTCTGTGGGAAGAGACATTGTTTTTGGATGTCTATATTGTGTTTTAGATACAGTTTAAAAATGTGTGCTTTTTTAAGTGTGAGACCACTGAGCAAAGATATTAAATCGGATCTTAACGAAAAACATGGCACATGACAAATATAAGAAAAATACATTTCCATCCAGCATCTAGGGACACGATTTATAAAACCTAAAACTAATATTATGAGACCATGTAGATTGGCTATTTGTCAAAATAACTGGCAATAAACAAGGAACATTTTTAATGGCACTTTCTCCATCATCTGTTATGCACTCCACAATGACTTATAACATTTGCCAAGTCACACCCAGGCTTGTTGCCCAGTGCCCTTGCTTCAGAAAGTAATCCTTCCCTTCAAAGTCAAGCATTTACCAGAGAAGCACATGGTCAGAATTGTAAATAAATCATCAAGTTGGGCCCAGACATCCCACCAGGAGGAAGCCACACACTTCTAGCGGTAAATGATTGGTGTGCGTCTAAGCCAGGCTCCTATAGAGGAGGTAAGCAGGCTTCTGATGAATGAGAGTCTGGGGTTTAATGAAGTGTGTTTATTACCGGGTGATCAGTGGTTAACGGACAGACCTTACTGGGCAATATAGTAAGAGCACATTACCACAGATAGACGGACAAGGAGGAGGGAGACAAATGTAAGGAATTGGGCAGAACAAAAGAAAGGTATCATGACAGAGAAGGAGAGGAATAAAAAAGGAAAATAATGCAGAAATAAGATTATTCTATCGAGCCCATGTACAAACACACACACTCACTGGCTTACAGACAAAGGACGAATGAGAATATAGGCAGTGTCCATAGTAAATGTTTGAATTACAGCGTTAACATTGAAGGTCTCCATACCACTGCAACAGTATGCTGTATCACAACATTCAGAACACAGTATCTCTTGGCATTACACCTTGCCAGACATTACACACATACAAATAAACACATAAACACACTGTCAGCTCGTCACTTTCAGTTTTCATTGTTAGTTTATGTACCAGCAGTTGTGGGAGTTCCTCTCAAGGTCATCTTAATAGACTTTCTCACACATACTCGCTCACACAACCATATACTACCCCCAGTGCTATAAATCACATTCACACACTCACACACATCCATCACCGCGAGCGAGGCAGAATGACAAATAATACCTCCAACAATAGGTCTTATTCATCAATACGGCCATATGTTTTTCAGCAGTGAAAAATGCCGAAATAATGGACCAAATCGTATTCAAAACAAAGTACGCCTGACAAATGTTTAAAAAACTTCATCACGGGCCAAATTGAAGCTGACTATTTCTGGCAGTGGGAAACCATAAACTTTGTGTTTCATATGGTTATGATCTGCATGTATACTCAAATGAAATAAATCTACATTTAGAGTTGCATCATGTTACGTAAGATGCAGAGAGCTGCTTTACATCATTTAAATCAGTGCTTTTTTATAGGAAAGTGAAGGTTAAAGAGTATTTTATTTTAAGATTGGTCTTAGTCTCATAGTATAGTCTCATACCACACTTAACTACCTATCAGAAATAACAACACTGTAGTCACCTAGATAATTGCTGAGATATGGGAAAGCAGTGACATAGCTAAAAGGATTTCTGACAGGCCAGTGGTGCCCCATGACGTTGTTTTTAGGGGTAGCCAGATGGGGCCATTAAAACTCTTGTGGTGGCACACTGCAACTAAAAGCCAGAACTGAATTTCAGGAAGTCAGTCATGCTGTTTAAGTATAAAGTGTGATATACTTTGGTTTTTTATTTACAGTCAATATTATCCGATGTGGGCGGCACGGTGGTGTAGTTAGCACTGTGTGGGTTTTCTCCGGGTACTCCGGCTTCCCCCCACAATCCAAAGACATGCAGGTTGGGGATAGGTTAATTGGTGACTCTAAATTAGCCGTAGGTGTGAGTGTGAGTGGTTGTCTGTCTGTATGTGTCAGCCCTGTGTTAGTCTGGCAACCTGTCCAGGATGTACCCCGCCTCTCGCCCAATGTCAGCTGGGATATGCTCTACTCCCCCCATGACCCCCAAGAGGATAAGCGGTTATGGAAATGAATGCATGAATGAATTATCTGATAAGAGTAATAATGGTACAGTTAACATTTTTAGTTCCACTACAGTCCTTTTTAATGTGTTACACATCTATACATGTCAAGAAATGCATTATTCTTCAAATAGGCTGGTTGTCATTTTTCTTAAAAAGACAAATATGGAGTACATTGGCAGTAAGGAACAAAACATTTACTGGGAACAAGTCTCAAGTTTAGTGGAAATATCTTGAGGTGAGAGTTCAAAGGATCCCTTTGAAAATGGCCATGTCAGGTGTTCCCACACTAAAATTTAGCCTAAATTTAGCCCTTTTCTGATGAGCTTTGTCAACATGGTTGGTACCAATGGATGCATTAGGTTGTCTAGTTGGGGGGGGGGGCAGTGGGGGCTATTGTATCAGTGGTGCCATAGCCCCCTCTTTGGAGGGCCAGTGGACAGGGGAAGAAACATGAGCAGTCGACCCATTAGACACTTCCAGGGTAGACAAACTTATTTGGAAGCAAAAAGAAAGATAAACAGTAAAACCATCGGCCACTTTGAGGATAAAAACCTTATGAATAAGACCCAAGTCATAATAAACTGGAATTATCCATACGGATTTGGAGCACGCACAAGAATTAGCCATCTGGAAACAGTATGTCATGGGTTTTCAAGCGATTAATAGTATCCCAAAAAAAAAAAAACACAGATTCATTAAACCTACTAAGTAAACTCAACACAGTACAACCAATACAGCTGGATAAATTCACCAACTATAGCAGCTCCAAATTAAACCTGTTGCTCAGCTGCAGCATACTGTTAGCACCACTATACTGCCACATCACTCAACCTCTTTTTTATATAGTAACCCAAGAGCTTTAGAATCCTTGCAACATGCTATACCAGAGACACATAAACGTGATTTTTGTTGTTCGGTGACTGACCATGTGACCTCCTATTAGAAGCAATTTGAATATACTCAAGCAGAAATGTATGAGGCCAAATAAAGGCTAGATTGGGGCTCTGATGAGGTTCATAGTGTTAAGGCCCCCTCGCCATCCAGCTCTGTTAACAATCTGCATTCAGGCACAATGCTGACTGATTACTAATCAGAGACACTAAGAAACAGCCAGCTGCTCAGCCTATCACAGCTTTCTGGCGCGCACACACACACACACACACACACACACACACACACACACACACACAGACAAACAAGTGGAGCAGAATACACACAGAGTCGAAAAACTGTGATTGCATCTAGGTAAGGAAGTGAGTATAATGCACATAATGTATGCACACACAAAAGACATGCACACACACATATTCTTTTTTACTTTATCACTGTGTGTTTCTCACACACTCACACAAACACAAGCACACACAAACGCACACACAGACCTCCAACAGCCTCCAATCAGCAGCAGTGCCATGCAGAGATGAGAGGACCACACCTTGTTCTGAAAACAACTGAAATCAGTTTAAGGACACGTATTACCACAGCGCTCCTTGTGTGCCTCCCTCCTTCTCACCCCTTCTCCCCCTTCCTCACCCTGCCTCTCTCTCCTGCGCTCTCTGTCTCTCTCCCTCGCTCCCTCCAACTCCTCCATTTCTTTTTTATTTTTTTATTTTTCATTGTGTACCACCTGAGCTCTTCAAGGTTGCCGCCACAATTTGGGTCATTCAGCTCGGCCCCATTTCAGCCACCCCAGTGTAGACACACACATACACACACATGCAATCACACACCTCCCCCTCTGTGTATTACCTGACACCGCCAGGTGGGAGAGACTCCATTACTGAGTTGAACTCTGACCCCGCTTCGACTGCCTGGCCAGAGAAGAGAGATGTGTGGTGTGTATGTGTGTTGTGTCTGTGTCTATGTGTGTGTGTGTGTGTGTGTGTGAGAGAGAGAGGGAGAGACAGAGGAAAAAAGAGAGACAGAAGCGAGCAACTGAAATGAGGCCAGCCTAAATGTTTGTGTGTGAATGAGCATCCACATTTGTTTGTGTGTGTGTGCAGGCGTGTGTGTGTGTCTGTGTGTGTGTGCGTGCAGGGGTAGAGGTGGGGTTGGAGGGTTGTGTGTGTCTCAAATGACACCCCTGGCCATTATTAAGTCCACTTTGCTCTCGGGTCTCTGGCATATTTTCTACTCTCCATATGTTCACATTTTTCTCCCGAACTCACTTCCATAACAATGCTCACTGAGTTTGCACACTCACATCAACATCTTATTAATATTCAAGAAATCCAAGAAGTTTGGGAGTTGGCACATAAGCATCAAATCCCACTCACGATCACCTGGAGATTTATTATGATGATGAAAAACCACCAACATATCAGGGTGGGTGATGATAGTTGGAGACTGGGTCATAGTTTCACCTCATCCATTTACTTTTTGTGATGTTAGAATTCTGTTTAATTTGACCATCCATGCATACAGACAAAAATACAATCAAAGGGTCAGCTCACTCAGATTACAAAAACATATTTACTCACTTAATCACTCGTCATGCCCAGCCAGGTGGATCACTTTGGTTGAAATTTTCCTTCACCTTAAAGATAATATGTAACCTTTCCACATTAAAATTTCTAAAAATAACTACACCAAAGTTAAATGTTTTGGTGAGCTGTGCACTTTGTACTCAGACCGGAAAAAATCTGCAAGTTTAATCAAGGACACGGGTAATTTGGACACAGTTGCCTTTCAGTGGCGTCATATTCCCTTTCCATGTGTCAGGGTTGTGGAAGCTGTCATAAATTGACTTTTTATCCGATATACTTTTTAGATATTGGTCATTTTTAGCCATGTGTTTTAACCAGATGAAGGATTTTAGACATGGGACATCTGGATCTTAAGTTGCCAGAGAAACAAACTGAGCAAACGTTTGGAGCAGCTTGGCTCCAGCCCTTGCCGTGCTGAACAGCGTCTGAGAAACACTGATTTTCAGCGTTAAACTGCTTTATTAAATGTTTTTACCAGTTTAAATGACCAGTTGTGTTTGTTTTGGATCTTGAGTTATCAGAGAAAAACCACACATTATATTATCAGAGAAAAAGTGAGCACACATTTTAAAAAAGAACTTTCGTTATTTAGTGTTTTTACCTGTTTAAATCACCTTGTTAATTTGTTTTAAAGAGGAAGAGGCCTTTGTGGATAATTTGGCTCCCAGTAAATATCTCCTGAACAATTAAAACCAAAGGTATCCTAACCAGGAGAAACTGACTATAATGACGCCATTGCTCTGTTTGCTGTAATTGTTTTGATTGACAGAACCCCCTGGCAGCAGAAAACTACATATTGCATGTGTATTACACCAAAAGGAATCAGTCCCTATGACACTGTTTTTGGAAGAGATACTCCTGATATACTTGAGTTTTTCACTGCTGTTAGTGCCACAAATAAATTCCATTCAACACCACCACAGTTTTGTGTGGAGGCATAAATCTCCACCGCAGTCTGGCCTTTAAGGACATCAGCAATATTTTGTGTAGGTAACACCTGTTGATTCCACATATAGCCACTTCATTCTACTATGAGCTTTTTCTCTTGCAGTTTGTACTAGCTCTTTCTTGTGTATTGGGTTTAAACATGATGGAAATAATGTAGCAATGGTTTTGGGGAAAAAAAGTAAACAGTGTGGCGATAAATGCCATGGTTGAACAGTAAACAAGGAAAGAATATCTCCTGAGGAAACTCCAAGCAAAAAAGACAAGGCCACTGCCAGCGCTGTTTGACTGACGAGTGGGAAATGTAATGCCAAAACAACAAAGCATTGTTTATTTTAGTGCCAAAGATGGAGAAAATGTTGAAAAAACAAAGATATCATGTATTACCAATCTAATCAGGACAGGAGCTGCGAGCCAAAATGTTGTGCCTTTCTTTGTAACACAGCACTGCTCAGCTCTGTTTACAACAGAAACCCCCTAAGCAGCGTGCTATGATATGGGAAAGAGAAGAAGAAAAGAGAAGTGGAATTTTGGCTAAATTTTGGTGTGAGCTCTCCATCGAAGCAGAGCAACAGCCCCCTTCTGTTTTCTAAATGTGGCCTCCTGCCTCTCTCTACGGCATGCCAAGGCTGCCGTGGTGGGCGGAAAGAGGGAGAAGGGTTTCCTCTGTGTGTGTGGGTGTGTGTGTGTGTTAGCCAGGAGACGAGAAAGACGGGGAGATCTGCTGCATATGGATGTATCTTTGCATGTCTTTTTCATTAAGCATTCTGCATCTCAGGAAGTTTTTGCATGTGTGTATGTTTGTGTTTGCATGTGTGTGTGTGTGTTTGTAGTTGGGGGAGGTGGCTGTGTGACGGAACGCATTTGACAGAGGCAGGCAAAATGGTAGTCAGATCAGTCGCCGTGGTAATTGGGCGCTCTTGACGTTGTCATTTGCAGTGCCTGGAGCTGCCATTAAAGCGTGTGTGTTTGTTGCTGTGTTTGTGTGTGTATACAGCAGAGTGTGTGTGTGTGTGTGTGTGTGTGTGTGCTATATGTCTTGACTGACGCTTCACATAAGGCACGCCTCCCTCATAACTTAAACATATGGCTTCTGCATATATCTTTACCTAAGCAAGGATGACTGCAATGTCTGTGTAAGTGCATACACACACACTTATGCAGATCAGTTTAATAGTTAAAGAGACAAATCCGATGCATGAATATTTAATGACAACATGTGTCCCATATGGAGCACCTACCCACCCCAACACACACGTGCACATGTACATGTTTGTGTTTTTTTTTTTTTTTTAATTTAATGTGTATGTGTCTCCTAAAATGACATTCATATACAACTCAGTTGCATTAGCACATACATTTTGAAGGCAATGTTACAGCTCTGATTAAGTTTCGTTTTTTTTTTTTTAAATCAACATAATGAGGGAAAGATTAATCTAATTTGCAAAGCATTCACTGTCAGTGTATTGCACCAATCCTCTCTTGGCAACCGGTTTTCATGGTTACATTGAGACAACTGGAAGCACTTGGTTAACACTGGGAAACATTGTGGTCCAGATTAAATAATGTAAAAGTCTACACTGACTTGAAGTCTGAGACTGAAGGCACTGATTTTTCAATATTTAATCAAATTAACAATCTTTCTCAAACCTTAATAAGTATTTTATCAGACTATACCTAATATTATGGACAAGACCCCAGTCTCCAGGGTCTAGTAGCCCTTTTCCACACACACATGCTGGCTTGGCTTGACTCAGTTTGACTCGGTGCATCAGCATAGCGAGGCAGGGATTTGCGTCTCCATACAACAGGGCTACAAACTTGAAGATGTCTTTAACTGATGATGACGCACTTTTGCTTGGGAACCAATGGAATGTTTTTCTGTCCGTCCCGCTGGCGTATTGTTGTCAATAACTTTCTTGTACCGTTGACGGAGTTTTTAGATACTCTCTTGGCACTGCATGAACGATGCCAGTCTCCTCCAGCTTCCTTGCAGTGTCAGCATAAGTTCAGTGCTATTTTTTAGCAGTGGGGAAATAGTGTATTCACAGTTGGCATAATTCAATTGAAAGTCTTACACACTTTTAAGCGCTTGGAGATCCAAGCATCATTAAAGCGTATGTCATGCAAGAGAGGCAGTAAAAACAAATGGAATGGTCGACGTTGTCATATTGACATTTAGGATATGTCGATTGATTTATGACGTCAACTCATGCATTGGGTAACATGCAGGAAAAGTTGCTACCGTAGCTGCAGCTAGCCTTTTAGCTGCACAGCACATTAAATTATTTGCATGCATATAAAATATGCATGACTCTTCTGATCGTTGTGTTTTGAATGATGATGATGAAGCCCATCTGGCATCACTGCACTCCATCTTGGCACAACTTGGCATGTTTAAACTGGTAATGGAAACACAAATCAAAGTGGCATGGTTTGACTCTGCGTGGCCAAAAGTGCCAGTGGAGAAGCCCTACAAGTCTTCTGCTTTGTGTTACTTTCCACAATGATCCCCTCCTAGGCCTTGCCTACATCACACTTTGTGGTTTGGAGAAAAACTTTTCAATCTAATCAGGGCTCTAATTACTCTCACTCCTGAAAACATACTTGTTATTTATGAATTTAAGTAACAGAAAAGTGCAAATGAGTTGTGTATAAACATAGTTTGTGAGGGACAGAGCTTGCGTGTTTGCATCATCGCTCATATCTGAATGTGCTCACATCCATTAGAATCATATTCAGTCCATTTGGTGACTCTGCCTGCATTGAGCCTTCCCTCCAAATGTCGTCTTTCCTTGTCTCTGTGCTGATGACTGCACTCCCCCTCACCTATACTCAGTACACACAGTACACTCACAGCACCCTATACACTCACTAAAATTTGCATATGTACCCACCGACACTCAGATACAAACACAGATACTCCACACTTTCTCATTCCCCACCTTTCTGTCTCTCACTCCCCCCCTCCTGCCTTCCCTCTATCTGTGTGTTTCATAATGTGTGTGTTGAGTTGACATTTTACCGTTCTCTCAGTGCCGGCCGGCATCTCTCGCTCTGCACCCCTCAGTAATTTCCCCACTGACTGTCTGCTATCTGCCTGTCTGTGCCTTCCACTGCTCTCTCCCTCTATCTCTGCTCTCCTATATGAGATGGTATGCCTGAATCACCTCCATTTTGTCACCATGACCTCAATAAAGTTTGTCCATCGTCCATATTTCTGCAGTGTGTATGTATGTTGGTCTTCCTGTTTATACAGTAGGTCTGTCTGTCACTCAGGCCACCTGTCTCGCCTTCTCTCTGTCTCCACTGATAATGAGTGCTGATCAATTCATTACTTTTACTGACCTTTACAGACACAGACTGTTAGTCTGGCGTCACTGGATGGAAAGGAATCGATAGTTCTCCATCAGTGATTGAATAAAAAAAACTAGAGAGCAGGGCTGTCTTTAATGGCTGATACCAAGGCATCCAAAAGCTGATGTTTTGTATATTCGCGACTTTAAAATCCAGTCATTCTGAGTTTTCCTCAGAACTGTACCAGACTGGAAATGCCTCTGAAGCAGCATTTAATATGGTCCACTGAAACCTTCTGCACTTAATCCACTGATACAGAGAATGATAATCAAAATAATAATTAATTTGGGCACATTTGAAGAATTTCTGATTAAAATGTTCTGTTACAGCTCAAATGAAAGGCCTCCCCTTAAATTTTCTCTCAAGAGGCTCAATCCAATCTATTTCCTCAAAGGTTTTTTTTTGGGTGTTCGTGTACTCTTAAAGATCTGTGTTGTTGTTTTTGTTGTTCCCTTTGATTAAAATCACATGAGCTGACCTGGGTCCATGACTCTGCTGGTTAATTATGGGGTAGACACTGCTTAATTTTAGTGAATAGCAATCTCTCTTAAAAGTTATCTTGAAGGGGAACTCTGCTGATTTTACAAATCAAAGTTTTGTCAGGTCTTGGGGAGTACAATTGTGTATGTGGAAAAAGAAGTTGTATAAAGCCCTTTGTGGCTCCAGAGGGAGCTGTGTGAAGTCTGAGAAATTGCCTTAAGTGATGTTACATGAGTCAGTGTCAGCCGGGGCTGAAAACTACAGGTTGGAAAATGAAAAAAAATCTGTGGGTTAGACAGAAGTGAGCTTACGAGACCGCTCCTCATCTCTGCTCGAGGCTAGCAACTCGAGGCTCCATTAGCCGCTACAAATACAACACACCCAAGTCTCTAACCGAGCTCTCAGTGGTCGAGTAGGATTGTGGGTAATGTAGGTGGCAGGCTTTGACAAGAAAGGAGCGCATGCAATAAAATACTTATGTGATGTAATTTTATGTAATTCCATGGTTTATTGAACTCAAGTTACATGTGACTAACTACAGAAATCCAATCACAACCCAAGGGAAACTGTAGTAGTTACTGCACTCGGCCTTGGGTTCCTGGAGATTTGGAATTCTTTCAGGCCAAGGAAAACTGCAGCAAACGTATTCCAGTTATGGTGAACATAAAAATGAGGATGATGCCAAAAGACAAAATAATTGGCAATGTGACAATGACCAGAGCAAATCAGTGATGAGGCCGTTAATAATAATGTTAGGTAATATTATTTTGGTCAAACCTGACGAGGTGAATATTGCAACAAAATAATACTTGAAGATTGCGAAACATTGTCGCTGTTACTAATTTTAAAACCGACATCTATAAATGAAACAAATACAATTGGATATACACACATACTCACTTACAGTACCCAGCGGGGCAGCCCTCCCCCTCTCTGCTCCAACACTGACTGACAGCTGACTCCGCTCATAGCACTCACGCCAGGGCCACACTGCCTGCGAAGCGCAGCGCACCGAAATTCTCGCGCGCGCCGGAGAACCTCCGTTCACATCAGATGCGCATTTCTCCACGCCGTCGACAAGCGATTCTGCTCCCAGCTGTTATTTTTCACTGCCTGGCTTGACACATTCGCTCGCGGCTCGCGCAGAAAATAGACCAGACGCCGAACTGATCGCTGCAAATCGTGAGCCTGCCGCGGAGCTTCCCGGCGCGGCGCGGCCAGTGTGGACGACACAGTCGGTTAACATGGGCGCCGAAAGGAAACTGCCTTCTCTTCTCGGCGCTTCGAGGCTATTCGCGGCGCTTCCGCGGGCGGTGTGGCCCTGGCGTCATAACACTAGCGATCTGAACTGGTCAGTGGTGAAAAAAAAGTACCTTTAATGCGCAAACTTATACAGGACGCGTTTGCCCCCGTTACCGCTTTAGCTCGTTTCGTGGCTCCAGTTGCATCCGCCTCCCTCAATACTGAACCAATTTTAGAACGAGTTGTACCCATGAATCATACGCACACATACACATGGGGAAATAGGGCCCAGGTTGAAAAATACCGAAGTTGTCCTTTAACTTTTAAATTTATTTGTTTCGAATCAGTGCTGCACTGGCACAACAGTAGGTAGGAGACAACTTCAAAGTACTTGTCCTGTGAAATTCCGTGTTTTGTTTTTTGAAAGCAGCCACTCTAAGACAATTTTGATTAATTATGATGTCCAGTCATCCCTGGTTAATGTGACAGCATTTGTACCTCTCAGAATTTCCACTTGAGATGCTTTCTCTGATTTTTATAGGTCCTGTAGGCGTAAAACTATTGTCCGTTCCTTAGACCTGAGTCTCCCATGTTGAGTGGTCTGCAGTCAGTTGCCACCCTTGTAGCAAGCGCTGTAGTTAACACCTTCGATTCAGCTTCGCCAGCTTTGGCCACTGACATACTGATTAGCTGCACCTGAATGCTTAGCTCATAGGTTGTAGCTTAAACCTGAAGTGTTTGGTGAAATTTTTCACAAGGTGCATATTACTTCTGACTTGTCAACTGAGCCATCTGGGAGTTTTTAAAGTGATATAAGCCATTAAAAAGCATAGTGGTGTTGTTATTTTCTGTGGCAGTAGGACGCTAATGTAAATGCTGACGGCCCTAGTTTGAAGCAATTTTTCTCTGTTTCAGTGTTAGCGTATTTACTGTGGTTAGCCTTTGTAGGGCAGAATAGACATGCTGTATTACATCTTAACATACAGTATATCATATATTACGTTTGAATATGGTGTGTTTTTAACAATATGTGGATATGACTCTCTTGGTGCAGTGTGAATGTTGTATGTCTGTCATACAACTGTTGCAGATGATCCGCATTTTAACCAATGTGCATCACTCTGGGGATATGTTTTGTGTATTGTTCCATCCTCTATTCAATCTTTAGAAATAACTAACAAAAATAATACAAAGAAAGAACTACAGTTGCAGACTGGAGTCTGAATGCTTACAACCAAAGTGTAGCCTCTGATAGCTGTCTCATGTAAATGGGTCAGAGATGCATTTAGTATAGCTCCATTATCCAGCCGCTGTATTAAAGGGCTCTCAGACAGTGTGGGTTGGGTACATAAAGCCCATTAAGACAGCGAATGAGATGTTGGGCTATAAAAATCAACCTGACTTGACAGTGTTGTTCACATCAATACAAATGTGTAATCAATTATTCAAATATCTAATCAATCACAGTGCATCAGCTGGAGATAAAAATGTCACTGGCAGGACTGACTCATATATCAGGAAACCGATAATCAGTGTGACCTTCACAGATAGTCATGTTGTTTTTGATGTTGCTTGTTCCTGTCACTGATTACCTGCTTTAGTTTGGTGTCGCTCCCTGTGCAGAGTATCATGATATCTTGAACCCTGAAGTTTCCATCTTTTTTATTTTTCTAGTTTCAATCTAGTTTGGCGTATTTGCTCCTCTGCCTGTTTGTCTCCGTCTGTTTGCATTCTGCCGTTCTTACTCTCTGTTTATTGACCTTTGCTTTCTGTCTCTCTGCTCATCTGTCTCCCATGTTGTCCTCTTACCTCTCCTCCCGTCTGTCTGACTCCAATTTACTTTCTATATCTGTACCATCCAATCACACGCCTTCACATTCACACATGCCTTCCTTAAACCTACACCTATTCTCCGCTGGGGATGAACCAACACGCGGGTCTCCTGCTATGAGTCAATGGTGTGTCGATGTGTGTGCGCAGGTGTGTATGTGTGTAGCCATTGTTAATTAACCCCCTTCACCCCACCCAACCCCCACAGGAGTGGCTGTGTGCTGAGCTCGCTCCCTGAGCCCCAGCCTGCTAATCCACACCTGAGGTTCCCACACACCCACACAAGCACAAATATACAATCACACACAGATCACATAGTGAGTGATTCAAGGTGTGAAAGATATGTAACTCGTATAAGTCCGTCCTTGTGTGAGAACACAAAAGCATATCAGCACTGCAACACCTGTGAAACAGTGGTTGCTGTGTGTATCTGTGTGTGATATCACACAGTCTGAGCTGGAACACATCATACACACCTGGGAGGATTTCAGACTCATACAGTTATGCCACATTGCTACACACCCAATCACATAAAAAAGAATACACACACCACAACTATGCACACACACACACGCACGCACACACACACACACACACACACACACACACAGAGTCCCGGCCAGGCGCACCTCTCCAGGCCTGAGCGCTAGTTGTCTGGCTGTGGCTCTGGCATGTTGTGCCAGAGAAAGAGGGAAAGCGAGGCTGAAGCGTGCAGTTACGCAATCCACCAAGGACGACAACTGTGTCTCTTGATGACACACACGACACGCACACACACAAACCCACAAAACTCACCAAGGGCCGGGTCTGGATTACAGCTCTCTGCCTCTTTGTGTCAGTACCAGACATGGGTGCCATGCTGCCAATGCAAATGCCAACCCAGATGCCAACCAGTGTGTGTGTATTTGTGTGTGTGTGTGTGTGTGTGTGTGCGTGTGCGTGTGCGTGTGCGTGTGCGTGTGTGTACGTGTGTTTTGGGCAGGAGAAGAGTGACGGCTACAATGCACACACGAGTGGCGTGTGTTTGATTGGTGAGCAAACAAGTAGACTGGCATGCATACATACAACCGGCTGCAATGCACGCACAGTCAGACACACACATTGGCACATGTATGGACACTTATACAAACAGCCACATAAAAGTGCACAAGCACACGCACTCAAACACACACACATGCTCCATTGTGACTTTATATGCATGAGCTAATTGTCTCTCTGGTGCTTTTTGTTTTGCCATTATGTGCTTTCTCCCTCTACTCCCCTGTTTAAATGGAGATACTGTCCAACACTTTGTGTGTGTGCATGTGTGCCTGTGTAAATGTGTGTGTGTGCGCGAGTGCAAGCATGTGTGCCATTTCAATCCCCTCACTTGGACGCCCACAAAAACGCTTGTCCTGAAAGAGTCCTGCTGTTGATGTGATTGTTTTATGGCTGTTTCCATATTTGGGCAGATTCAATATTCTATTCTACTGTCTCACTTGCCAGCAGCTTTGACCACGCTGTTTGCCTTTCCCCCGTCATTCAGGAATGCTCAGGCCCATTCAAACCTAAACACAGCTTGTGTTTATACCACCAGCCTCGTGAAACACTGGGCCCGTTAATACACTTGAGAATTATCCTTAAACAAATAACTTTCAATCGTCAAGGTCAGGGGACTATGAAAATATGTGATCCCTGCGTTCCTTGGTCCCTCCCGGTGGTGATGTTGAACGTTATGAGCTGGGCTGGCAGTGGAGCATTTTATGGAGCCCATATTAGGGTTGGAGGGTGATCAGGATGTTATTGAATGTGTGTCTGGCCTGCTAAATCCTGTGACTGGGTGACAGAGCCAACACCGTCAGGGAGGGCTAAACACCCCTCAAAAGTAGATCTTGCTGAGCCATAGCTCTCTCTACACTCAATTTCACTTCATTTTAGAGCTGCGCCAGCACAAGTGAAAAGTCATTGTCAAGTGGGAATAAGGGAGTATATTTCAGTGGCCAATCACAGTCCAGGGAGGTGTCCAAAACTGCCTGCTTTATGAGCACAGGCTCTGGGAAACTATCCTCTGTTGAACCTGGACTGACCAAGCACAGGTGTCCAGGATTTAATGAAGAGGCTGTGAATATGGTGGCTAGAAAAGACAGAAATAGAGAGAGCTTAAACTAGAACAGAAGAGCTGCAGCATTCGTCAGGAAGCGAACAAGACTAAAATCTGCCGGCATTCAACAATGACAGAAAACAGTCCGCCAGCTGCTTTCTACAACAATTCCCGAATTGCTGTTTTCCTTTTGAAGCCGCTTCCCTTCACTTAGTTTGATTTTTTTTTTCTTTCTAAACAACCAGCAAACAGGATGAAGTGTATTAGGAAGCACTTAGCCACTTAGCAGTAATAGCTTAGCTGCTCTAAAGCTGGTCTTTAACATAGTTACAGAATATTGGACAATACATTACAGAGAGGGGCTGCTGTTGTACAAGCAGCTGTGACTGTTGTTAAACTAAAATTGCTTTTGTTCAAAATGCAGCAGCTTGTTGGCCGTGTCTGCAACTGTGTTCCCATGTAAAGTGGAATTCTGCGCGCTTATGTAATGATGTGATAAGCACATACTTTTATTTGTACAAGTAAAATACCTATCATCATGAGTACATGTGTTTTTCCCCCTCATACTGAATGCATGTATTTGGCTGTAACCACCTCCTTCATTCACCTATGGGAGTGCTGTCAGCCCTATAGCATGACCCCGTCATTACATGTGTGTGTGGCCGTGACTCTGACACGTGGGTTAACATAATAATGCTAGGATAATGAAGCAGCAGCCCACCCCCACCCGCATCCCCACCCCAGACCCCATGCTGCTCTCAGGTAATTGGAGTGTTTACAGACAGAAATGTTATGATGTGTGAGGGGATGCGGTTGCATCTGTTTAGTCTGTAAGTGTGTGTGTGTGCAGGTTTTGGGTGTGCGTATGTGAGCGTGGACAGGTGGGCGGCTGTGTTTGGACAGTTGACAGTTGAGTGTGACAGATGACGTCTCTATCCTACTATTATAGAGAGATGAGAGCGAAGGACGAATGTGTGTTTGTCCATGTGATTTACTGGAGGTGGGAGGGTGGCTTTCAACCGTCACACACATTTCAGCCAGCGTGTGTTCAGAGGGTGCCTGTGCACGCGCCGGCGTACATGTACATTTTGGTGTTGTTGTTGAGAAGCGAGGGGCGTAAGCTGACAAGCGTGACAGATGATGTCTTTATCCAGCTGTTTCAGAAGACTTTGTGCTCTTTGTATGTGTGTGTGTGTGTGTGTGTGTGTGTGTGCGTGTGTGCGTAAGTTTCAGGGTCATATCTGCCCCCAAGCACTTTGGACGCGATTCCACGCAGGATAAAAGGGAGGGGTTGTAACCATTCACATCCCAGGAATGTCTGTACTCCTGTCTCCTCTGCTGGGAATTTCCTCTTCCCTCACCCTCCTCTCTACCTTCCCCTCTCTCTCACTCATCCCTTCATCCCTGAGGTGACAGGTAGAGGGAGGAGAGAACGCCAGATGCACACCTGGTTTATTTTTGTGAAGAGAGGGAGAGGGAAACAGAGAGAGACAAAAGAGAGAGATAGTCCTTGAGTTAGTCCTCTGCATCACTGGTTTATTCATTCAGGATCTGCTGCATAAGTGTGTGTGTGTGTGTGTGTGTGTGTGTGTGTGTGTGTGTGTGTGTGTGCTTCAGTGTCCTTGTTGGTTTGTGCATCACTGAACTTACTTATGTGTCCTCTATCTTGCATGCATACACAATCTATGCATAATATGCCATAATATGGTGGGGACGCTTCACCCAGAGTGCTTTGCAGTAGTATGAGTGCCTACACTTTAAGCATGAGGTACTCTACATATGGGAGCTGTAAAGAAATACAGTACACATTCAACTTTTGATGGAAGATTGGAGTTTAGATCCTGCTTATCTTTACCTGCAGTATCAAATGATAAGAACATTGTCACTGTTTATTCCAGAGCGCCATGCCAATTATTTCACATTGGCAGTAATAATAAGCCATTATCATTATTTTAAATGTGTGGGTTGTGGTTGTGCTGGATGCGTCCTACTCCTCAATGGCAGCACAAAATGATGCTCATACGACCAACTGTGTGGAAAGAGTTTATTAATTTGTGAATAGAGTTGTCACTGTTTGGCATGTACACTCTGACGTCATCGCCCCCTGCAGCATATACTTTAGTGTGTCAACAGGGCGTGACAGTAGGCTAATAAAATCCCCCCCTCAGGGGAAACTACAATCAGAGCATACAGGTGAGCGTTGGAGTGGAGGTGGGGCTGATAAAATGTTAATGGGTTTGAAAGACACATCACAGTGATAGTTTGGATTAAATCTGAAATTTACTTAAAGATTGTTTTGGTGTGACTTGCCGATCGTTGGAGATATCAGCCGTAGAGATGTCTGCGAATAATGGAGGCAGATGTATCATATCTATGTATGTATCAAACCACTATGCAGAAGGAAGTGTGCATCTACTCATGGACGAGAGGCTCATGTTAGTGACAATGCAAGATGTAAACATTAATGGCGTCCTCCTCAGCTGAGCTATAGTGTTAGCTAGCTCAGTGGTGCTACATGTAGGTGAGCTAGCAGTAGATGCACACTTCCTTCTGCACAATGATACAGTTGGTGGGTGTAGTTTGGTACAAAGAAAATAGTTCCAACAAGAACCTGCTCACTGTTTTGCACTTTGAGCACCACAAGCCAAGTGTCTAGATTGATAAACGTCACTACAGGTAAGAATTTTTAATTGTAGGGTGAACTGTCCCTTTAAACTAAAGCTGTTTGGTCAGGCTAACTCAGCTGTTGTTCATTTCCTCATCTATTAACATTGCGGGAGAGACACCAAGGTGATAGAAAAAGTACTCCCACAGTAAATGGAAATCTGGAACATGTTGTCAGTCTCTCCAGTGGTTAGATGTAATTTTAACAAGTAGATGTGGAAACTACAGCAAAGGTGGTGGAGCTTTTTCTGGGAGATTATCAGCTATTGCAAATATTTGAAAATGTGCCAGCTATAATATTACTGGGCTTATGATTTAGAGTTTTCCACAAAATCAATCCAAAGAGGGAGACGTGTTGCTTCCAACATACTGGCTGTATTTCGAACAGACTTTTTCTGGGTTTTCAACCGTGACATAAGCAACCAAACCAGTGGACATTTCTGCAGAACATTCCAACTTAAGTTTAATGTGCTATTTTTTCCATTTTATGATAGATTACGGAATATTACATATTAAATGTGTTTGGGCGTTTTGTGACTCTATTGGACAGCACCTGAGAGAGGGAGGGAAGCAACAAAGGTCCCCAGCCAGAGTCTCATGTCTATTCCGTGTTTCCCTTTGTCTGTTTCCTATTTCTGTTAACTACCAAACAAATAACTGGGATTAAAACAAGCACAAGAAAGAAAACATCCACCTCTACACAGTTGTTAAAGGAGAAACCGAGGTGCCTGTTGACAAGGCCAGTCTTTTTTAGAGTATCAAACCAAACGAGTCGACAATCAATTTCTTGCTTCCTTTTAATGGCTTGCACAATATTTTAACTACCACTTAACACATACCTGTCAACATAACTGCAATGGAAATAGGGAGTGGGGTGATGTAAAACCTCTAGGAATCAGTGTAACCTGTGATCAGACTTTTCAGTCCTTGAAGCACCACAGCACTAACACGCCGCTCTCGGCTCTACTGCAGAACACTCTCGAGGTCAGCCTTATGACGCCTGAAACACAGCGGACAATGGAAATTACTCCGCTACACTGCTTCCCAGTGTGATTGCCACCTCTCCCGAGAACACGGATGCCAGGGAGCTCGCTCAGTAGTGCATCAGAGACAAGATTACAACATGCACTTTTTTTTATTGTGTTTGGTAGCGTGACGATCCATGAGATTTTCCTTTCATGGCCCTAGGATGCCAGTTAAGACACAAAAAATGTGTGTTGCATGCGTAAAAAACAGAGACTTGACAGGTACGTTAACAGATAGGGCCAAGTTTCTGCCATGGGAATGTAAGAGAAATTTAGGATATCTTATGAGCGACTTTTCAGTCAGGTCGTGTTGTATAGAGGGATCTTCTGCTGTTGGATTTGCATTTGGGAAAAATAGAGCAAGAGACAGATTTGCATTTGGGTAAAGGTGCACATGTACCTTGGGCCATTCTGTCTGTTCAGTGTATGCAGTCTGTGTCAGGTATTCTACATTACTTAAAGGTCAGTCTTCCTATTTTCTACCAGTCTGCTGTATCACAATAATTTATGCTTAAGTGTTAGCACCAGGTAGCACCAGAGCTGATGATTCACTGGTGACACATAGACGAGTTTGGTGTTTATGTGTTCATCTCTAAGCAGAAAAAGTGACCTTGGGAAAATGTGCAAAAAATGTTATATTCTGTCAGCCACAGAATGTTGTTTTGAGAATTGTGAACATATTTGTAGCAGAGCACCTCTCATTTGAACACATCTCGCTGTATTGATGTCGAGTCCCTGTGTTTTCTTTGTGCTGATAAGTGGCCAGGCCTTGGGCACTTGTATTTTAATTAGCATCAGGTTGTATGAACTCGAAATTCATGAAAGGGCGGTGTAAGATCTGTCCTTTTGCTGAATGCCTTATGAAGAGGCTTTGTCAGAGACAGCAAAATGGCCAGGGCAGCCGAGGGAGAAAGAGCTTTGAGCAGGAGAAAACAACCTGAAATGGCGGCGGCTGCTGGGTTCACGGCCAGAGCACGAGTGTGTGTGTTTAGCAAGAGAGATACAGAGGAGGAATAGTACAGGGGGGAGGACTAAACACGAGACAGCAGAAAAATACAACCTGACAAACACAAGTATTGATTTGAATGTCCTCTCTCTGTCTCTCTCTCCCTCTTTCCCTCCTTTGCCCTCGCCATCCCCTCAGCTTTTATTTCCTTGTCTCTCTGCCTTTTTTTTCCCCATCTAGAGAGCCGCTGGAGGACTTTATTTTCTATCCATCTTGAAGTACTGTAAGGATGGATGGAGGACAGGATGGAGGGGTGGAAAAGAGGACGAGGCTTAAAGAGAGAGGCAAAAATGGATTGGAGAAGAAAAGTGGAAATGGAGGGAGAGGGAGAGAGTGGGGAAAAATGGGGCCGGTAGTTGTTGAAATGAGTGCAACCGGTGCAGCTGAAATGGAAAGAGATGCTTAAAGTGGAATAGCTGGATAGAAAGAGGAGAAGAATAAGAAATAGGGGGAGCATGAGGCGGACCGAGAGGGAGAGAGGAGCATAAAGGGGTAGGAGACGAGGACTAAGGCAAGGGAGGAAAAGGAGCAGACAGAGGGAGTACTGGAGCAAAGGATGCTGGGAGAGGTAAAGGTCTCGTCTCCCTCTCTGTCCCCCCCCCCCCAACACCCCCTCGTTATCCCTATTAGCACCTGCTGGGCTAACGAGGGCCCCGCTCCCCGTTGCCAAGGCAACTCCTCGCCAACCTTCGCTCATTCTTTCTTCCCTCCTCTCTTCACTCCCCCCCCCCACCACCACCACACACACCTCTAACTCCAGCAACCACTAACTACCTTCAATCTCAACCCCTCCCTCCCTCCCTCCCTCCCTCCCCTCCGCCGCTTCCTCTCCAGGTAATGAAAGGAAGATATGAAGCGAAGGGTGTGTGGGGAAGGAGAGGGGGGTTGCTGAGAGGGAAAGAAAGAAGATTTGAAGTGAACATGCATTATACCCTGTTTCCCTTCCCTCTGCCATATTATCTGCTGCTGTACCCTATTGACTGTTCAATGCATTCAGACGGTGTGCTCATTGATGTAATGGTTGGATGTGGAGTGGACAATGTTCTCCGGTTTTATTGCAGGAAACTGATGAGAGAAACCCATAAACACAGAGACAGAGCTAATGCAGTGCATGGTGCCCTCACTGACAAGCCTTTCAGTCCTCTGAGTTAGCCTTGTTCTAATGCTGTGTTAGTCGTAGTTGGGATTGTGGTTAGTTCAGCTGTTGGCCTTTTAATATATACCACACACTGGCTCATCAGATGTTTGATTACTGTACATACATGTATATTGTATATATTTAGGGTACTGTTTTCAACTGTAATGAAAGAGGTATTCAGATACCTAAAGAGAAGTAGTGAAAAATTATTACTCTACTGCAAGTCCAAGTTTTTCACTCAAAGGGGCAGTTTGCCCCTAAATCAAAAAATAGTTATTTTTCCTCTTGCGTGTAGTGCTATTTATCAACCTCAATTATTTTGGTCTGACTTGCTGAGTGTTGGAGATATCAGCCGTAGAGATGTCTGCCTCCTCTCCACTATAATGAAACTAGATGGCACTCAGCTTGTGGTTCTCAAAGCACAAATTTTTTTTTTTTTTTTTTTGGAAAACATCAACAGCAATGTCTCTTTCCAGAAAACATGACCCGTTTACTCAAGATAATCCACAGACCTTGTTGTGAGCAGTTTCTTGTAGGAACTATTTTCTTTCTACCAAGGCACACCAGCCAACTGAATCATTGTGCAGAAGGAAGCACATTATGTATTATTATGGCTCGAACTAACAATAGGCCGTGTTCATGGAAAATGGTTGACATGTCACAGTGGGAAAAGCACAAGTGTAAATGATAAAATAATCATGGCTGTTTCAACTTTCAAGGTCCTGATATTGTTCATGCTGGTTCTTTGTCACAGCTTACTTGGACACTTGACTATTTTTCGAGGTGTATTAAAACTTCAAAAAGTAGTGAGAAGTGTCTTTCAAGAAGTTGCCAAAACCCAAGTTGATGTTTTATGATTACTTGATACGTCCAATTGACAGTCTAAAATTCAAAGATATTCAGTTTACAGTGATCAAAACGGGTGAATTAAATGGAGAAAAGTGAGAAACCTTCACATGTACGAAGCAGCAAACAATATATTATTGGCATTTTCCTTAATACGTGGCTTTAACAATTTATCAAGGGAAGCCTGAGAAACTGCAGGAAACCCACGAAACAATGCTAACCACTGCACCACCGTTCCACCCAGTTAAGCGTGTTACCCTCATAAAATGGTAAATTGACGTTCTCCCACTTCAGTATTTGTACAAAATATAATTTTATATAATAGAGACACTGTTGAAAGTATTTTGTTAACGCTTTGGATAGCACCAGGCTAGCTGTTGCCCCCCTGTTGCCAGTATGTATGTTACATCAAGCTAATCGGCTGCTGGCTGTAACTTCCAACTCTTAGCAAAATTTCGAACAAGCCCATTATCCAAAATGTTGTCATACACCTCAGAAAAGATCTGAAATAGAGTAGCCTACTTGAGGAAATATACTTTGTTATACCCAGCATCACTGGTTTTCCACTGTCACAATGCTGAAATAAGCATTTTTGTTATAAAGATGGAACGACATATTTTCCACACTGATGTTGATATTGGCCTTCAAAAACTGTATTCATAATAGAATCCTACAAAAGCGTCAAGCAGACTGGTCTTACAAAAGACCATTTTGTTTTCTTGTTCTTTCCTTCCTCCTTTCATTCTCCCACGGTCCTGCTTGATCGTTCAATACTTTCTCCGGCTCTCAGAGAGATGTCTCAACAGCCGTGCTCATTAATTCATGAATGTACTGCCGGTGAAAACACTCACTGTAACTTGTTGTGGAGGAGTGCAGAGATACATCCACAGTGAGCACAGGTACACATAATCATGTGAGCACACACACAGATGTTATGGGTTAGGACAGAGGGATTTAACTGTAATGGGACTGCAGTATTCTGATTACAATAAATCGCACCGTAATTCAGTAGTAATTAAAATAATTTGTCTCCTTCAGAGAGTTGGTTCTGGAGTCTGGCAAACCCGAAAGAACTGGATTGAAACCGTCATCTTGAGAATCTCTACCAGACTACATTTAAAAAGTAATGTACTCAGCACTGCATAGACACACACATATACACACAGCCACCCACACACAGGAGGAAGTGGTTGTGAATTCACCGTGTGTCCAGTAAGTGCTGATAATGAAGCTGTCTGTGGTGATCAATAGAGATCAGCTCTCGTCACTTCTCGCCGCGCTGGCCCTCTCCGCTTCCCTCCACCATGTCTTATCTCAGTCCTCCCTCTCCATTCCCCCTCTGCACCTCCTCACTCCTGCACTGATTTGTGTTTGCTCCATCATCGCTCACTCTCCTCCTCCTCCGTCTCCACCAACACCACCAGCCTTGAAATTTTTTGGTCCAGCCAGGCTGAAATGGGAAGTTCCTCTCTGAAGGGTTTTTTCTTTTTTGCAGTGCCCATACATGGATAAAACTGAATGGATTGAAATACATAAAAATGAATTAAGGTCATTTTGAGCAGTGTTTTGGTCATGGCTGTATTTGTGAAGTGCTAATCCTTGAAATCATTGTTTATATTTGGAGGTCAAACATTTCATAGTGGAAATTTAGAACACCGGTGGGTGTGGAGAAAATATTGGGAGCTGGGGAAGGCTATTAAACATTTCAAAAGAACCAGGGAATTTATTTCTAAAGTTGCCCCAATCAGTATTTCCATGTTAACAATAAATTCAATGGCCCAATGAAATTTTAAAGGGGACGTTCATAGTGAAGGACCCATTCTTAATATTCACCTAACTTTGCAGATCTAAAAAGTGTTTTAGGCTACCTTTACATTACAAGCAAATGTGGCTCAAAATCCATTTTCTTACTCTCATGTTACACAGATCTGATTTTTTCAGAGTAGTATGGACATAGAAACCACATTTGGGCCACCAGTCAGATCTGGGCAACTTTCATATATAGTCCTAAAGCCCATACTTGTCCAATCACCAGCTGTGTGACCGGTGTTAAAACAGTCGTCTTGGATTTCATGTGTTTTTCCCATACAGAAGCATGTAGCTACAGATTATGTAGACTTATAGAGATCATTCAGGAGATTAATCTTACACCCGTATGTCATTCATTTTCCCCCAAAATGTCTTATTTGCAAATGTGACACTTCTTTGTTGTTCCAACGTGCATGTGTATGACATCATTGTTTGCAAAATGGTTCCCTTAACTGCATGTTTTGATTTTGGAAAGCTAGTTTCTGGGTTAGTTTTCACCTTTTTTAGTTTTGTATTCACACTTTTCAAAGGACAATAATAATGGACACAGAATCATACCTTTCTTTTCTTTCCCCCCCAAAAAAGTAATTTAGATAAAGTCCACATGACTCCATCTCCTTGCAATTAAACTAGTAAATACTAAAGAATGTTATCGCAGCTGATAGGAGTAACGAGCATATTTCCTGCCATCAATTGCATTCCTCGACTGGGCATGCTTTTAAATTCTAAATGCTGATTTCACAATTTGGTTTAATTAAGCCAATCTGAAGTTTGGTACGACGTCACACCTTCACCAGTAGCTCTGTGCTCAGAACAAATAGAGGATCTGTAGTGAACTGGGAATATTTTAAAAATGTCGCAGATTCTTACATTAACAGTGCTGTGACCCGTATATGTAGAATAAGTCAAATCATCCACTGCCATCAGTACACATGAAGGCCAGTCAGTTCTAGCCTTAAATGTCAAGCAGTTGCACTCTACCATCAATTTCCTTCCTATTCCTCCCTCTCTCCTCCTCCTCCTCCTCTTCATGCTCTCTGCACCCTCCCTCTCAGCTCTCAGAGAAGATCTTGGTTGATTGCTGTGGTTGATGGCTGTGAGGAGAGAAGGAAAGAGGCAAGATGGAGTGGGGAGGATGAGCGGGTGCGGCAGAGAAATGACGGGGTGCTGTTTGCCCCCTCGCGCAGATTTTGGATTTAGGGTTTTCAGATGTTCACACCGCCACAGCTGCGAAATGGATGAGAGGGAGAGAGAGATGTGGGGAGAGAAACGGAGAAATAGAATGGAAAAGTGAGAAAAAATAACTAACTGACATAAAACCCAGAGTGGTAGCAAAAATAATAATAGTAGTAGTGAACACTGCAATTGTTGGAGGTGGTGATGGAGGTTGGGGATGTTTTTCTCGCTGTTGCTATGGTTGGAGTTGTAGCAGGTTATGCTATTTTTGTTGGTGTTTTGCTGCTGCTGTTGTGTAGGTGGTTGTTATAGTGAATGTCTTAGAAGAAGAAGTTGTTGTTGCAGAAGGTGTGATTCTTCTTCTCCTTGTTGGATTCTCTTATTGTTGTGATTGCCGCCTTTGATGTTGCATGCAGTTGTTGGTGATCTTTGTTTTGTTTTCTTCTTTGCGGATATCTTGCTTGTTTATATTTGTTGTTTTTTGTCAGAGCAACTTGTTGTCATAGTTGTCACTGCTGCGGTTGCTGTTGTCGCTGTGACTCTACTATTTTTCATCTGTGTTGATCCAGCCAGCTGGCTGCTCATTCTGTGGCCCTGTGTCAACAGATAGGCCCGAGATGGATGCCCACTGGTCTTTTGTTGGAGAGAAAGAAAGAGAGACCCCCACTAATGCCTCCCCCTCCCTTTAACATTTTCTGTTTCTCCCTTTTTTCACTGTCTCCCTCCGTCCTTTCAGTCTTTCTGCTGCTGTGATTTGTGGCAGCAGGCAGTGATAGGGGAGGTGGTAACTGTAGGGTAGACTTGTATTAAAGGAGGTGAAGAAAAAGAATGGATGGAGAGAGAGGTGTGGAGGGACACAGGGCACATCGCTGGGTAAATAAAGGGATGTGAGTTGGGTAGCAGCAGTTTGTCAGGCCATGCACACTGTGCCAGCGTGTGTGTGTGTGCCTCTGTGTGTGTGTGTGTGTGTGTGTGTGTGTGTGTGTCTATATGGATGCGTGCACAGATCTGCGCCTCAGTAAATCTGCATGATGCATGTGAGAGCAGTGTGTGTGTTTGTGTGCATGACATCACACATGCTCCTCTGGTGAGTCTTACAGATGGACTGTTGCAAACACACAGCAGACCTCATTCATATTAATGAGCCGAATCTATACAATGAAAATTTAATGCCAACAATTTGTGACTGGATGCCCAGTGTATATCAATGTGAACAATTAGTGGAAGGATTGGTATGTATGAGTGTGTATATTCAGATGGGTGACGAATTAAAGGTAAAACCAACACCAAGGGTCTTGATAAGGTGCTGTTCTACCACGAGGCTCCATTGCTCCGTGATTCTCCATGTAAGTGGAACTCTGTTGGAGGGATGAACGTCATTCTTCCAAAATTATTCACTCAGTTGAGGCTAAGATGGTGGTGGAGAGAGCTGTCTAACCCGTTGCACCAAAATCCCATTCTGTAGGTGTTCAGTTGGGTTGAGATATGGCGATTTCGAAGGCCATAGCCAAGATTCACATCACTGTATGTTCATGCTCATCAAAGCATTCATTTATAACTTGTGCCCTGCGGTGAGGCATCTGCTTTTGTTATGCTTAACCAGCAATGTGATGTGTGCAACATCTTGATGAGAGAGGCAGTTGTTTAAAACCAAATCAATAATGACTGCTGTCATGTAGTTCTGCCCACCGAGGTTCATTGTGCCAAGTGGATGTTGGAGTTGAGGAATTACCTGAAACTGGCTTAATACACCTCAGTTGTTTTAGCATTATATATGATTAATTCTATAATCAAGGGCGTGTTTTTTGGGGGGGAATTGTGGGGAAATGTTTCCCTTTTTTAAGCTTTGTAAACTCTCATTAATGTCTCGATCAAGCAAAATCAGTGATTTATTTCACAATATATATGTTAAAAAAAATGTGAAAAGACTGAACTGTGTGGTACTGAATTATGGAGTTACATCGTTAAACTCTTTTCCCCAATACTGCTTATTTTTTCACTATTTTAAAACTTAATTTTACGTTCTTGGCCATTTTTTTTTAATTCTTCAAGCTCAGAACATTTTTGGCTTTACCCTGACTTTAATGGCACCAACTTGGAATTTAAGAGGAGTGTTACTGTCCTCTTTGCAACAAGTGCCTGCATATATCCTGAGAACATTTATTTTTATCATTATCTGTATGTATCATTAGGTGTTTTCTTTAAAAGACACCTGAAATTCCACATATATATTTAATGACATCCTTCTTTTATTACATTTAAATATTTATAACTTGGGTTTATTAGATGACCCTTTAAAAAACTTTTTAGGCCCCCGAGCCTGGGGGTAGCAGTTAAAGCATATATCACAATTTTTGGTGATCACGATGTGAAAAATGCTGACGTCAAGCTGGTTGTGCGTGTGTGTGTGTATATGGGAAATGTGTGGGATTTTATTACATTCTCCTGTTCTTTCCCATAAGGCCTCAGCGGCGATGTGTCACTGAATCACCATCTTTCTACCCCTCTCCATGCAACAATATCACCCAAAATAAACTGGCAGAGAGTTGCTCGGATGAAGAAATACACACACATACACACTCATGCACAATATTTTCAGTTCATGAGCGTGTAAGCATCCCACCTGTGTTTGTTCTTGCCGATGTGTCACACCGTGGTACGCTTATGCAGTTATTTGGCAGTGATGGCCCTTCCCATGTCAAAACACGCGCACGCACACACACACACACACACACACACACACACACACACACACACACATACCTGATACTCAGTCCAATATCAGTGTAAATGAGACAGGAGGAGCCACTCTTACACCGGGTGCACACAGCACTCTGTGTCCCTGTCACCGCAGGAGGAGAGAGGGCGAGGAAGCAAAGAGTCAACAAGATAGAAAAAGAGGAAAAAAAGAGGAAGGATAGAAGCGGAGAGGAAAGGGAGGGCAGAGGAGTGGTGGATACTGCTCATTGCCATTGTTATTCCCCCCTGCAGAAAATGGCTACCTCCATTAAGCCACTAATGATCCCTGCATTGTGCCATGGCAGTGCCGGAGAGAGGGACCGAATATCTGAGCGAGAGAGAGCCAGGGAGTGATGCAGAGCAGAGGTGAAATTATGGAGTGAGTGATGGAGAGGGAAAGAAACGGGGAAAGACAGAGGAAGGGGAAGAAGAGGAAGTAGTGGAAAAGTAAGTGGGAAAAGAGTGAAGGGACGATAAATGAAAGAAGTGGTGCAGCAGAGTGAGGGATGGTGCTGCGGAGAGACTGAGTGAACATGGTTGTGACATGCATTTTCCATACGGCGCGGCTCCCTAATGTGGCTTCTTCTTCTCTGAACGCCACTGTCTGATCCGTTATGTCACACGCTCGCCACCGCTGGAGCGTGACATTAATGGACATGCATGGTACAAGCAGGCACATGAGAGTGCATACATATACTGAGTCACACATCCAGTCAGAACTACTGAGGCACTGTATGAACAGACACGCAAATCCATCTTTCAGACACAAGCACAGATTCTCCCTCACATGCTGGGTACGAACACATGCATCATGATCCTGGGAGATCTATAGGAAGAGGCAGCTGAAAATTACTCTTGAAGATGAAGCAGCGCAGACATAAACGTCAAGGCTGACTCGCTTGAACTTGGCCAAGTTTTGTGCACACACAAACTCACCTGCGTGTTTGCAACTCCCCAAAATACCCTCAAATTAATCTCCTCCCTCCATGCCTCGATGATCACCGCAGTCACACAGCCCCCGTCCTGCAGCCAATCACCGTCGAGATCTGCTTATTGAAGAGCGGGCGAATGCCACGGCTAGTTGTTTGATTTGAATTTGAATTTTAAAACATCTCCCTCATTACATTTTCCATTATTTAATCAATTATTCATGAAATCCACAAACGAGCACGGGTGCTCAGATGCCGAGCAAACACTTGGACAGCCCCGAACTTGATTCACTGTTTCTCCTTCATAACCTCCAAGTATATGAGCCCCTGCCTCGTCTACAAGTGTCTCCTAAGGACACTCAGGGAGTCGGGAGGAGGTGGAGGGAGGAGAGGGGCATGTCTGACAGGAGAGAGGGCTGCCATAGACAAAGAGATGGAGTTAGAGGGACGGTAGCAGAAGCAGAAGGGGAGGCAGAGAGGGGTGGCAGATGGAGGAAGATGAGAAGTGGGGCGCTTGGGAGAGGCAGAAGGATTGGAGGGGAGAAGAAACGGGAGAGGAAGGGAGACGCAGACACAAAGAGGAAGAAAGGCAGACGGCAAGACAGAGGGCAAACTGAGTTAAAGCAACCAAGGCAACCAGCAGCATCTGTGATCAATAATATGTGTCCAATGTGTGATAGGCAGAGCAGAGCGCCAGCCGGGCTCAGGCCTTGGATGTGTTACATCACTGCCACCCACTGCAAAAATACTACGCCTCCTGCAACAGGATATTGTGCTTAAATAATAAAATAAATCACTTATTTTCCTTTCTCTTCACATCACTGTCCCGTCTTTTTGTCTCCTCATCCCCCTGTCTGTGTCTCTGTGCTGGTAAGATAAATAAAGAGATGTAATGAGAAATCTTACAACCTGTGAGGAGCAGCCATTGTGTTCATATATTACAAGTCGTGAATAGTAAAAGGCCCTAGCTGTCTTGCTCTAGTCAAGGCACAATTCGGGCAAAGACAAATAGGCACTTGGATAAAATAAAAGGTGGGACAGGGGGGCTCGAGGATATTGAAAAAGCAACAAATGACCTTCTCCAAGTTTCATCTCTTCACCCTGTCTTTCTCGCTGTGTGTGTTTCATTCTCTGCCTCTGCCGTGCCATCTCCCTCTTTCCCACTCACTCACCCGCTAATGGTTATTTACCTTGTTGGAAAAGGGCTTCGCTTTCTCACCAGAGAGATCGACAACAACAGGACGTGAGCGAAAGCCGAGCAGCCTCGCAAAAAAAAGAAAGAGCACAGAGAGGAGCAGGGGAAGAAACGGTAGAAAAGAACGGAAAAATATATCATTCATGTCGGTCTCCCCGGTGACACCAGCTCTCCCTCCCACTCTCCCTCACAGCTGTAATGGAAGTGAAGGTTTTGGCCACAGACAGAGAGGGGAGAGAGAAAAAAGAATTACATGTCAATATTTGTTCCCACTGGCTGCCTGGATAGAAACAGATACATTACATTCTCTTAGTCTTTTTTCCCCCTCAAGCCAATTCAAGAGCTCTACCTTTGTTTGGGATCAAGAGGACTTCAGGGGGTCGCCTGGGAGAAAGCAGACATGGCAAGATGGTGAAAGAGGCGACCAAGGAAAGGTATGAGTGAAAGGGAAGGAGGGCCAGAGGATGACTAACACTGACAAACAATGATTTTAAGGCCACAGAATAAAAAGAAGCCTCAGAGTGGACATTTCCCATAGCAAGTCTTTGGAATACAAACAATGAGTCAAATCACTGTCTGGGCTGAGTACTTCTCCATCTCATTGGCTACAGGCTGTATCATCAGTGTGAGCACTTATTGCTCTTGAGCCACAGGCTGTCCCTTACTCGGAAATTGCAAACGGCTATAAGAATAAATGTTTATTTCACTGTATTCAGAGAGGAGACTACCAAGAACAGAAATGTTTACCGCACCACATGTCGGATTCAGTGCTCCTTGGAAAAAAACAGTATGTGTAATATCACACCTTCAGTTTGCTTTCTGCGGTCCAGACCACAGTAGGAAAGTTTGCTCTGTTGCATTTGTTTTGTTAAGGTCGACAATGCCTCATTACCGGTAAGCTGTGGCTTGAAAACAGACATGGTGCACCACTTCCTTTTTTAAACCATTATTCTTAGCCTTCAACTCGTGCATCTGAGTAAACCCACAGACTGTTGTCATTTGCTCAGGCACAGCGAGAATCCTTCTCCTGCTGGAAACAAGGAAGCTTTATTGGACAGAGTTTTAGTAATCCATCATCCCAATAAATCAGAGATTTTTGGCTAGTGTTGACAGACCTGTCTGTGCTTGTTCTTATTTGGCAGTGACACCAGTTATGAAAACATGAGGAAACAGCTTGACGTGAGTATCGGTCCAAACTGTAGTTTCCAGCTTGTCTCCTTTATGTTGAATTTAGGGCCATGCTGGTGGCACCATGAGCCATAGGCACTTTGAGCTAAATGCTAACAATGGCAATGTTAATATGCTGATGTTCAGCCGTTCACCGTGTTCACCATTGTTGGTAGTGTGTTAGCATGCTAACTATTGCCAATTAGCAGTTAGCACAAAGTGTTGCTAAGGCTGATGGAAATATGTGTCTTAGTCTTCCAGGTATTTGGATGGATAAATTGCAATTTTGACCTGATGGTGGATCTAAATGCAAAATCAAGGGATCATCAAAGTTGTTGCAGGTTATCCTCTGGGACATGAATGTCTGTACCAATTTTATCGCAATCCATCTAAAGGTTGTTGAGACATTTCATTCAAAACCATAGACATCAAGGTCATGGTGGTGCTGGAGAAAAGTTAAAGGGTCATCAAAATCTTCTTTGCAGTAGTCAGTCTTTTAGATGTAGATTTTTCACTGCACAAGAGAAAACTTTGACCTGCTGGTGGTGCAGGTAGAAATGTCAGGGATCACAAAAGTCATAAGGATTCATCCTAGGGGCACCATGAATGTGTGTACCAAATCAAAGATACTCTATAACAAATGATGATGCATTACAAGCTGCACCAATGTTATGAATTGGTATGCACCACAGGTCTCCTAAGCGGGCATGGTCATCTGTCCCTCGCATCCTCCGCCTCAGGGGTGTTCTGAATGTTGTGTGGATGGATGAAAGCAGATTCAAAACAATATAATAATACATAAAGTACAAATTTAATCTTTCCTTCTTATTTTACTACTTGTTTGTATCTGCTTGCTTAATATCTGATATCAAACAAGTACAAGATTATATTAGTTGTTGCCAGATCTTGTTAGTGTGTGTTGCTGAGACGGAAACAGGTCTTGAACAAAGTTAATTTTCTCCTGATTTTTCGGTCTGGAAAATGTCTTTTTAGTGTCAGAATGTTCTGAGGATATTTGGTTTGTGAAAAATCGATCCAGTTTTTGTTTCAGTGACATGGCGAAAAGAATCTGTGCTCACGTTCACTTCTCCCATTAGAATGATCAGGCTCAGGACCACCACTAGTCTCCTAAAGGGGGGGGTGGGGCAGTGGCGAAACTCACGTGACACACATAAACTGTAAACCCTTATTTGCTCACTCAACTAAATTTTTTTTGGAAACAGCTTGTACTCAAAACATTTAGCTTAGTACAATACAGTAACATAAAGTTTTGAGTACACCAGACACAAAATAAGTGTGTCACGTGACCCTTGTCTGACAGGAATTTTATGTCAGTTTAACATTACTTTTTTGTTGTTGTTGTTTGAGCATTTATTTCTATGTAAACATTGGGTCTCATTCATGAAACGTGAACAGAACGAATTTGTGTGTAAGATTTTCTTGCATTTCGACATTCATCAGTATGTTAGTAGCTCCCATCTTTTTGTAGGCACTAACAAAGTCTACACCTGCTACTGACTGCTCGTAATGATTGTGTAAATAAGATATTGTACATAAATATTCCTTGTCATTGTTAGAAATTACAATTTTAATTGGTATTGTGCTCTTTTATGTTCACAATACGCAGATGCGTTTGAAATATATAAGTTAAACATGACGAGATTACAAATGTGACACATTTAGCAAAATTAGTTAGCATTTAGCAGATTTAAGCTTCAGATTCGGTTTCTTAAAAACGTGAATAAGGTATTTAAATGGACTTTAAATGGACATTTGAAAATGCTGTTCTCTGAATGAATAAAATAAACCAGCACGTTTCTCCTCTGCCCTCTTTATGCACCACAGCCCCAAACTGCATGTCAGTTTAGCTTAATTTAATTATCAGAGAGGTTAAGTGGGTGTCCGTCTCCGCTCACACCGGGCAGTTGGTGAACCCAAATCTGCCAGAGAGTTGGAGGGAGACAGTGTGGTTTTACGCCAGACTAGCTTACTTGTTGTTAAACTTAACGGTGGGTTATTGCCTACATAAGACTGCCCGTATCGAGATGTTTTAATAATGGTTTCATTTCACAAAAGAGACACAGAATGCCGGGGCCTCGGGCAAACTCTATCGTTACCTGGCTATCCGTGACAGCAGGTCAGGACGCACGGTTTGTGTGCGGCTGCCACAAGGAAAGGTGAAGAGGGAGGGCTCAACTCAAATGCTGTAGTCGGGCAAACAACACACTTTTAATTGAGAATTGACGTCATGTGCCACATTAAAAAACTAAAATATAAAATTATTAAAAAGACCTTGTCAGGCCACTACTAACAGAAGAAAATAAAATGTATTTCTCAACTTTACTTAGCTAGAATAAGCTCAAGAGATGAATACTGAACTAGGAAGAGTTCTTTAATTCGCCTCAGCACTTTATGTTAGACACTGTAATATCCACTCAGTAACTACACTAACTGTTTATACGACTTAACTCATGGTGCAAATGATCTTTTACTACAACATTAACTGGAGCCCATTAAAACCATTGTGAAATACATAAACATTAATCACTGCGTAATGGGTAACGTGAGTGATTTAGAACACATTTAAACAGTTTTCTTCTTATGGTCTTGACCACATTGTCTCATGGCATGCTGGGAAACTCCACCCATTTAGCCCCAACATGTCACAACATGTTAAGAGTACAATGATAGTGTTGTTTATTGGCCTTAGAGTAATTAGGTGAAATAGACTTTATAAATTTTAGTCCAATAACTCAAAACTCAAAAAATGTTGACAATTATATTAAGCTCACTAGGGATGAGTTTTTAGGTCAAGTCAACATAAACATTTTGTGTCATGGATGGATTGGGGTTTCCAGTGTACAGGAAATGACTCTCAGGTGTGTCATCTCAATTCTAAAAAAGTCTCTGACCAGATTTCATGGCAATCAGTCTAATAGTTGTTGACATATTTCAGTTGGGACCAAGGTGGTAAACTTATTGAGGGACAGACTTTGGGCCTGTCCCATTTCTACCCCTTAAATCTTCCAACTGGTATTGAGTGCCGTCGTTTGCGAGATAACCCTTGATGAGGGAAGTGAGAAATATTAGGGTAGAGATCTTTTCCTAAGAAATGGGACACCAGTTCATGCAAATTAGCGTGGCCAATGTGCAGGCATACGTCACGTGTAGTAGTGACGCAAGATACCGGTAGTCATTCAGGTTTGAAAATGCCAGCTCCAGCACTTGTGTTGTGGCGTGTTCTATGTTTATTCTTCTCCGTCTGATGAATCAACGAAGAAGAAATGCTGAAAACAGGAGGCGCCTACGACATCTTCAAGTTCTGATCAATTTTATTTGGGTAAGTCAATTTAATTAAATATTTTGACGCTGTGTTCAACCGAGTTGCTGATGAGTTTACGCTAGTCCAACCATCTGTTCCGAGTTGCTGATGAGTTTACGCTAGTCCAACCATCTGTTGTTTGTATAGCCTACATTCCTATCGTACAGTAACAAATTGTTTTCCAAAACTTGCCGAAGTTGCTGACTTCGCAAGGTGTTCTGGGAAATGTCATCTTCCACTCCCTTGGAATCTAGGGCGGGTTTTCAGTGCTGTAAACCACTTCCACTGCCTCAGTTCTGTTTTGGGACATCACTAGCCTAAACGTGAACGCACACAACCAAGTGCAAGTGGATATTTCTAGGGGAAGTGTTGGTATTGGGACATTGTGTCCCTTGACCCTTGCTGCTGGCATAGCTAAAAATCTAAGGGAAATTTTATGTGCATTATGAGCTTTAAAAAATGCAGTGCCACCAGAGTTTGAATGGCATTGTTACAACTAAACCAAACAGAACCAAAGCTCACTACTTTACGCTTGTCAAATCCCAACACATCATGTGTACCAGCTCATTTACCACAAAGGACACAAGCAGCATAGGGTAAAACTGGCTAATGCCCCTCTGCGTGCAACAAATTGACAGCCTCACTATGTCACATTCAATATTTCATTATGCTAATACGCACTACAGTACATGAGGCACCAGAGCTTGTAGAAACCGAGTTTGCAAGTCAGTTTGTATGTCAGGATTGATGACATGTGTGACACCAACTAATTAACTGGCCAGAGGCAGCCAGCCCTGCCTATCGGGCACCATTCGTAAATGCTTTCTGTGCTCACAAACAGCACTTACAAATCAATGCAGCGCTATCTAACAAAGCTTACAGCCATTGGAATATTGAATGAGACACATATTGTTAAGGTCATGCAGAGCTGTACAGTGGGAGCGGCCAATGCCTGCTTTAATTGTGTGTCCCTCTCGCACTGAGCAAACATTTAAAATGGTAGTTAGAGTTATCTGAAGCAAAAAGCAACTCAGGGAAAAAGACCCTTTAGTGCTTTAGGTTTACTGGTGGCACATTTTGTTTTAACACTAACCTCATAACCACCTTTCAGTCACTGCTTTAACTGAACAACTACCCTCTAACCTGTTCATCATTGAGAAGTTTTCTCAAAGTCAAGTCTTAAGATCCCAATCAGGCCATGTGAGACAATGTTGATTGTCACCGAAGCAACAATTTTCTTGCGTCACCGAAGGCGTTTGATTGCGAGATTAGAGTTGCAGTCATTTAACACAACCTGAATAAAGGTTAATTATGGCTGTAGATAAAAATTATCATGGCATTCAAACTAATCTGTTTGGAATTAGTTGTCTGTTTAGCATCATAATAATTTGCTTTTTTGCACAGAAGTTGTATTGCCCCGAGCCACGCTGGGATTTGTAATAATTGCACCAGTTGTCTGTGTTCTTAATCCCGTACGAATCCGCTGTGTCTGTAATCTCGCACAGTATGGTAATTTACGATGGCATTTTGCATAGTGATCATTTGATAAATTATCAAATGTGATTTTGCATCTCATTAATTTGGGCAATTTTAGTTTCCATAAGCACCTCTTCTTTTTTTTATTCCTGCACATTTTTTCTTGCGTTTTTTGGTTTAGCGATTTATGGAGGCTGCTGTGAAAATTCTTAATGAAAGCTTGATAGTAATTTGGGTGCAAATTCAGGATGCTCATCTAGCCGCTCAGCATGAAGACCCATTATGTTTCTGCCGTCTCCAGAGATGATCCTTGGGATTAAATTAGAGCGAAACACTGACTTTGTTTATCTGGTGGGAAGGCAACACGTGAAACACAGACGTGGATTAGATTCCTGAATCACACCAGGTCCCCAGGTTCAGTGCAAATAAAGCAAAATCAGACATATGGAAAGAAAACTGATTGATGCAGATGTGACTTTCATTTGGAGGCAGAGCTGTGAGATCAGAGGAATTGTACACTGGGAGCTGATAAGTATGTTTGGCATTAAAATCAGTGATCTGTGATGGATTATATCATGAAAGGATCCCTGTTGCTCCCATTACATCCAGGTAGCATGCAGTTTATGTTTCATATTTTGAGTATTCTTGTGACCTCTAATGAGTAGAACGTGCTTAAATACATATCAATATTAAAAAGTAAAGGTCGACAGTAAAGTGCACCTGAGAAAGGTCAAATTAAAGAAGCATCCTGAAATGACACCTACAGGCTGAGTCAGAGCAGTTGGCTGTGGCCTTGCACTTTGGCTAAATGCAGAACTACTGTATGTGGCGTGCAGTCCTGAAAGCCCTTCATGCTGGGACAGGGTGCCCTTTTTAAATAATGTAACCTTCAGAATGTGAGAGGTGACTGGTTGTGCTATTCACTGTACTCATTTTAAACGCTCACTTCAAAACACGGCCCCAGGGGCCTCATTTGAGTATGGACAGCACTTCACAGTCAACATTTGACCTTTAAAGCCCCAAATGTTTTTTCCTCAGTTATTTCACTGTTGCATATGCACATTTTCCCAAAGGATATGGATTGCAGATGGCAAATAGCTTTTTTGGATTGTTTTCATTTAGATTTTCCCCCAACGCTTTCAGTCCAGCTCAAAACTGGATTTGTGATCTACTGTTTTCAACATAAGACAAATCGAGAGCAGACATTAATAACTTTCCTGATAGGCAGTCCTTCTTGTAAGAAGTGTGTCAGTCATTCTGAAAATGAAATGGCTCCGCGTGTTGATTTTATCATTTGCGGTAATGCTTTTGCTGCTTCCCACACAGTATGTGCCTCATGCATTTTTGTCTTATCTGTTCCTGTTCTGTTCCGTGTTTGCACCCTGTAATATCACTGCAATTGTTCAAGATAATCATAAAACAAAAAGGAGTACCCGAGCACACACTGTGCTAGATATGTCCACATGGGGCTAATACACTTTTTTAAAAAATTGCACTGTTGTAATGGATGGAAACCGTAATCTCTTTCTCAAAAGTCAGAGATAATCATTTTTTTCTGTCAGGAAAGGAGATTGACCTCTCCAACCCTCCCTGGCATTTTGGAGGAAATAACTTTTTTGGCTTATCACCTCTGCCCTAAAGAGATTTGCACGCCCCTGGGTCCATGCAACCATATGATTTCAATCTCACTCGATACACTGATAGGCATCGGGATCATCCAAAAAAGGAAAAAAAAAAAAGAAAAATAGAATAAGCACATTACACTTAATATTGCAGCATGCTGTAGCGATCGCATAATACAGTAAGATGTATCTTCCCACATTGGGGGGAAAAAGCAATCATCACAAGGGAAAAACTCGTTCTCATAACCAACGACGGTGTTTATTACAGATCTGCAAGGAGAAAAATGGATTTACAACAGCCACGGCTGAATCTGTATGCTAATTTGTCTCAGAGCGTTAGCACGAGGCATTCCTTCAGAATCTGTGAGCCAAACATCCTACTCCTCCTGATGGCCTTGATGTTCACTTTACACTGCAAAAATAGCTTCACGTACCAGCCAGAGTTCATGAGACCGACACAAGGACGACACATGGATTAAAAATGCAGACATGAATTATCAAGCACAGACCGAAGTGCATTCCTCTGATTAAAATCTATTTATATTTAGTAGAAGCCAAAGGTGCCTTTATACATAGCTGGCCGTGCTGTGAGTCTGCAGGGGAAGGTGTTGGAGGGCACTATGTGGGAACATCTCAGCTGTGGAGAATGGATAGGGGACTTTAAACTCAACTCAACTCAACTCAAACTTTATTTATAAAGCACATTTAAAACAACCAAGGTTGACCAAAGTGCTGAACAGGTCAATAGAATAAACAAGCAAATACAATGAGGTACCTAATAGTACACCACAATAATAACCATAAGATACATAAAATACAATACAATAAAATAAAATACAAGAGTTATAAAATAAGATCAAAATAAGCTAAAATGTTTGGGTGTCCAGCTCAACCTGAGTTAAAAGCCTGAGAGAAGAAGTGGGTTTTAAGAAAA
>NC_065522.1:10545141-10620640 GCF_006386435.1 Epinephelus moara | reverse complement strand
AGCCAGACTGGAACTTTTCATACATGTCATGGGCCACTAGGAATGATTGCAGCTGAGTAAAGACCACTTTCTCCAAAACCTTGGACAAAAATGGTAATTTGGAGATTGGTCTGTAGTTTGACAGGAGAGAGGGGTCCAGGTTTTTCTTTTTTATAAGGGGCTGCACTATAAAAAAAGGGTTTTTTTATAGTAAAGGGTCAGTTCACAGAAATTATAGACAACATTTTTTCTCTCACTTCTACTAATTTGCAGGTAATTTTAGATTAATGTAATATGGTTTTGAGATTAGGGTTGGGCGTTTGTTTTTCTTTTATATCATCTGTATTACTGGAGACTGCTGATAGGAGATGCGATCGCCAGGGGGCGGTGGGAGTAGGACCAGGTGTAAGGAGGTGCGTTGCACCACGCCAGCGAAAAGCCGGCATGGACGGCTTAGTCATAGTGTCAAAGAAAACCTAACATCCGTGAACATTTTATATAAAATATTCAAACATCAAAATTGATCTATTAAATAGCAGTGTCTCCTCTATTCAAACAATTGCTCCCTATTCGAAGTCTGTGTGTCTGTGCGTCTGTGCGTTGTGTGATGTTAGCGGTGTCTCAATTCAGGGGCTGCAGACTTTGAAGGACATGGCCTTCGTGGTCTACATCGGCCACATCCTTTGAAGACCGCATCAGAGGAGATGATTCACTGCCGGAGACACTGCCATTTGATATATTTCAGGCTGATGGACCATTTCAGGTAAACTTATTGAATTAAGAGTGTTTAAGCTGTGTGCTATTAGCTAATAGTAATGTTAACAACAGTTACCCGTTAGCTAGTAACTGTAAGTTAACTTAACTTAACATATAATCGTCACTGGCGTGCAAGGCATCTTGGGATAGGCTGGCCACGAAGGACTCATCTGTTGCAGCCTTCAAATTCTGGGAAAGAAGGCTGCATTTCTCGGCTGCATTTGAAGGAGCCTTCGAAATGGGACAGCCTTGGTCGCGCCGATGAGACGCAATCGGTCTTCAAATGGCGCCTTCGAAGGCCGCAGCCCCTGAATTTAGATACAGCTAATATCACAATCCAAATTATATCTATCACGCTAACTACTCATGGAGTGCAGACCAAAGTTTCAGTGAGCAGACACATAGAGAACGGAGATGTGAGGTGTCAGATCCATAGAAAAGAGAAAGCAAACTGGTTTGTAATTAAGGATTTAAAATTCACTCGTCACCCTGATGATTAACAGGGCTCAGCGGGTGGACATGCCATTCCACCAGAAACATCTCTAAAATTTAAAGTAGATTGCAGATTGTAGATATAATTATTAACATCTTAGTTGTGGTAGTAGGGTTGTTAAAATCAACTTAATACCGGGGTAGGAAAAAACAACTTTGATCACCCTTTCAGTTGTTGATATTCACTCCAGTCGCCAGTTGGCACAAGCCTATTTGAGATATACATCTTTTTAAGATGTCTGACTACACCCTGGTGCAGTAGAGGTGAATGAAATTTCATTTCTGTTGCTCATAGAATTGAAACATCTCTTCTCAAATGTAGTGTCCCAGTTACTCTTGATAAAATACAGAATAGTCCCTAGTTGGTGTGTGGATCGTCCTTGAGTTATTTAGACACTGTTTCTGGAAAGATACATTGCTGTCAGGTCTTAAATGTAATTTCAAATGCTGTTAGCACCACAAACAATGTTTTATTCACCCCCATCTATCAAAGACAGATATCTCAAAGGCTGAACAAATAAAATCCAAACTATCAGCTTGACTCAATACAGCTATGGTAATGGATAAAATGTTTTCTCATTTGGGTGAATCGACCCTTTAACTACAGGTCAGTTGCTTTCTAGTGCCCTAATGCATTGATTGTCAGCATTATTATAAAGCTCAGGTGCCACATGACGTTTGACTGATGATAGTCCTCTGATAAATTTGCAACAACAAAGAGTTATTGAAACGTATTGCCTATAGGATAACCCTGATTGGCAGACTTATTAAGAAGCTCAGGTGCATGGTGGTAGTGTTCTTAATAAATGAGTCCAAGTGGTGTCAGATGCCCATCAGGGTACAATAGAGGGGGGTGACAGGGCTGGGCTGTCCCATCAGTCACAGTGCGGCGGGGGGTCAGAGGTGACCCTGGCACCCCATCTGGTTCAGGATACACAGATAGGAGAGAGGAGGGGGAAGTGTGTGTCAGAAGGAATGGTGGTGGTGATGTTAGTTTGGGGGGTCAGGCACTTCTTTTGCTCATAAAGACAGATACAGAGATATGGGGGCTGATGCAAGCGCATGAATGTGTACATGCTCAGAGACAGACGCATGTGAACACACGCTACATCTGTGGTGTGCGACTAAAGCAACACACACACACGGTCTCTCTCCCAGAGGGGTGGGGTCAGGGGTGATCTGTCACATGCCGCACCTCAATTGTAACAGATGGACGCACACTCTCACACACACGCACACACTTTCACACACACAGTCTTGTATCCCAGTGAGGCTGGCAGGGTCCTGACCTGTGTGACCAGGCTTGCAGACTAGGCAGGCATATGGGCCAGGACCCTGGGGGCAGCGAGATAGACAAAGAGCTGATTGGCACCGTCGGAGGATAAACACACATAGTTTACACAGCTTTTAAGTCGGGAAATGAAGTTTACACACCTTTTTTGCACGGCAAATTGTTTTTATTAAGATAAGTTCTTTGCAATTGCTATCAGCCTCGTGTTTGCTACACGCTTTTATTGTTCTCTTTAAAAGAAAAAGTCAAGCATAACCCGATGCTGATAGGAAAGTGTTTTTGTTTGTTCAGGCAAGAGCTGAGAGGAAGCAGGTGCTGGTGGTAGTTGGCATTGTCAGCTTGGACGAGGAAGGACATACATGGGTAGGCATGGCTGGGTCCAAATTAACATGAGTTGGCTCACCTGCTGCAAACTGTGTAATTTATATCCCACATCAGTGAGTCTAATTCCTTTGTACTTATTTTTATATATAGTCGTTTTGTTTTTGCCGTGGGGCGGTAAAATTGGCAGATGGCAGAAAAAACAATCCGTGCCTGTTTCTGTCTTTTCTCATTTAAAGATGCATATGCATACGCTCATGCAGCAGTGCAGGGAACCATTTAAATGCCTGTTTGGTCTTGTTGGATATGTCACCTTGTTGGATATGTCACCTTAAAACCTTCAAGGAATAACATAGTAGCTTAACCGGTCCTGTACTGCAATAACACAACAATGACACCAGTTTTATCAGTCATGCTGGTGCTCTCGAGCTCTTTGTAGGTCCAAACAAGATGAACACAGACTGAAAAAGACCTGCAGTTATCTTGCACAGACATAGATGGGCATATTTAAAGTTCAAACACCAATCTATACCTTAAAGGGATAGTTTGACAGTTTGGGAAATACGCTTATGCTTTCTTGCTGAGAGTTAGATGTGAAGATCAATACCACTTTCATGCCTGTATGCCTGAATATGAAGCTACAGCCAGCAATAGATTATCTTATCTTAGCATAAAGACTGCGAGCATGGGGAAACGGCCCCCACTCAGGATCACAGATTAACATATAATATCTTGTTTGTTTCATCTGTACAAAAACGTAAGGGTAGAAGCTACACATTGTGGTTTGATGGGACCCGACTCTGGGAACTGAGCTTTGTCATGTCTGGAAAAATGAGCCCTGATGATTTCTTGTACTTAACCTAAGCCCTTGTGGAGCACAGATCATCCACAATTCTTCCCCAGCGCTCTCACTTTCTCCAGTTACATCAAGGTGTAGCGCTTGTCCTGCATGAAACACCTATCCAGTGTCACATATAAAAACATCCCAACAGTGTAATATGATGTCTGGCTTACAAATGAAAGACAGACAAATGGCATTGATCCTCAAACGCAGGACAGGCAGAGCTCTGTGTGAGTTCATTTATCCTCAGCAGCACTTCGTGAAGTTTGATTAGCGGGGTTGATAATCGATCAGTCAATCCGATTAGTGCTGATCAGATCAGATTGATGGACCAGAGGAGTGGCTGTTGCAGTGGTGAGGGAAAGGAAATTTGTGGAACCAGTGCAATGAATGGTTAATTTTCACATTTTATTGTGGCTGGTGCTCTGCTGCTCCGTCTGTGCCCAGAGGACACTCTGTGCCCTGAGACTGTGGTGCAATGAATAACCAAACGGTGACTATACTCCAACCTAATGAACCGTCCAGCTCCAAAAATGGAAAATCAATATGTGGCGCCAGATGTTGATATTGCGGTGGGTCACCGCAAATAAATGAGTGTGTGGGAATCAGTGCTATCGACCTCATGCCCTGACGCTGTAGATTCATTGTGGCTGTTTCCATAATCATTGTTGTACCCTGAGTAGGGGATGGACCCGCCCAGCCTCACCAGAGCCCCATTAGCCAGTGCGTTTCCCTTTTTTTCCTTAACAGACCTTCATGGCAATCATAAAGGCCCAGGCAGAAAACTGTCCACTATACATCACCTTCTTTGGCAATCCTGTATTTTTATAAAGTTTAAAAGACGTGGGTATTTGCTTTGTGTTATGGGAAGTGTAGGATCCAGTGTTTTTGGAGCTTGACCTGTGCCAGGACCTAAAAGTCAGGATATTTTAGGATACGGTTGTAAACCAGTCTACACACCCGATGTACAACACTCCCCCTGTTGTGTAGTTCATTTGATCTGGTTTCATTTGTAAGTTGCATTCCCAAGTGCCTCCCGCCTTGATTGTTTTTAAAGAACCAGCCGGGTCTGCTTTCGACTGATCATCAGCAACCTTCACCTGTGATCTTTCCTCTCTCATCAATAGAGATTAGCCTTCTCCTCACATTTACCACCTATCACTCCATCTATTCTCTATCTTCTCTCTCACACACACACACACACACACACACACACACATACACACACTTATAGCTACATGTGATATGCACACAGTCGATCAGCTCCAGTTGAAATCTCTTCACTCCCCATTTACTCCTGACTCCGTGTGTATGCATGCATACAGACACACACACACACACACACACACACAGACGTGTGAGATGTGCACAGGAACAAATCACCAGCTGCCAGCGGTAAATGAAGATATAACCACTCCTGGCCGCCGTGTACCTTCAGCAGTGCCACTTAATCCTGCCGTAGGATCTAATGTGGATGGACACTCAGTGATGGAGAAAGACATGCACTAACAAACACATCCACTCCAGCTAACAGTGATTGACACGAGCTCGCACAAAGCTCGCTCTGTCTTTTACACACAGTCACCCACACAAACATGCAGAAACGTACACATGAGAACACACAAACAGTGCGCATACACACACTCTACACATTCGATTACAGCGGCTGCAATCACACTTCCTGTGTTTAAATAGATACATCATTTTCTTTTTCAACTGCTGCCAAATGTTTGATGTTCATCACTGAATTACATTTTGCCAAGACAAGACTTTATGATTCCATGGTCATTATACACCATGCAAACACACTTTAATGCATTCTCACATACCCTAGTTTTCTGTAGTCTTTTAGTATGAAGTATGTCATCATTTTGGAGATAACATAGTGTAAAGTGTTTCTAAAATGAATATGGTAAGTGCATGATATCTAAAACTGTAAATTGTAACGCAAAAAAAAGCAACTTTACCAAACGTACACTGCAGTATCATATGGGGATTGAAAGGTGAATATAGTAGAATAAAAAGTCTGTTCTAACGTATGGAGGGCCCCGTCATGATCTTAAACAGAGAATCAAATCACTAGTATCTTTCTCAAGTTTATCTGAATTTAATTTAAATTAATAGCTTTAGTTAAGAAAAGATAACATTTTTACAAAATGTAAATTTAATCTACGGCCATGCTAGTAGCTCTTTGAGACTGTACCTTGTAAGGCTGGGCAACATGCTCACAGTTACAATGCTAACATGCTGATGTTTATCAGAATCTATGTTTACCCTTTTTCGCCATCTTTGTTTTCATCAATTGTTAATTAACACGTAACAAAAAGTAACAATTTGTATTAGACAAATTTTGACCTGGCACTGGTGTTAAAGGAAAACTTCAAGGATATTGAAACAAATGACAATTCAACCAGAGGGGTACATGAATGTGTGTACCAGATTTAATCGCAATCCATCTAATAGCTGTTGAGACATTTTGCTCAAAACCACAAATTACCTTAATATGGCACCAGAGGAAGAGTCAGGGGATCACCAAATTCATTAGTATACATCATCAGGGAACCGTGAATGTCTGCACAAGATGTTGTGCCAGTGCATCTTTTAGATGTAGGTATTTCTGTGGATAAGTGAAAACTTTGATCAGCAGATGTCACTAGAGGAAAAGCCAGGGGATCACCAAAATCAATAAGATTCATCCTCTGGGGACCATGGCTGCACAAAATTTAATTGTTGTAGAAATATGTCAGGTTAGACCAAAGTGGTGGATAAAGAGATAGACAGACAAATAGACAGACATTGCCGTCCCCAGAGCTCGGCAAAAAGCCTCATAATGATCCATCTACAAGGTCCTCTCTCACTCTCTCTCCCTCTGTCAGTCTCTTTTGTTCCTCCCTCTGTCGGGGTCTGTCACCGTTGCCTCCATCTGCAGAGAGCAGTGATCATCGTTAATGACAGGCGGGCTTTAATTAGCCCACAGTAAACAATTAACACAACAGCGCAAAAAAAATTCAATGCAAATCACATCCTCCGATGATAAAGTGCTGCAACAATATCAATGAATACATTTGCCTGTAATTAGGAATACCTTCCAGGTTATTTCTGCGTGTGTGTGGGAGCATCTGCGTGCGAATGACTGTGTATGTGTACTGTCTTAATAAATTCCTTTAAAACTGTTTTTCTTTCCACTTTGCTGGCCTTTTATGTGACTCACTCATTAATGCTCATAGAATTGCTGTTTCAGTAATAGAAAGCCATAGAAACTACGATCAAATGAAGCTGAATGGGCTGCAGATGAATAGGGAAACAGGATACACTGAAAATAGCGTTCTCTGTATGTCTCTCTCTCTTTGCTTGACATGTTTTTAACACATCCTGTTTATTATTTCCAATGTAAAGAAGATTGGTATCTGTATTGAATGAATAGACCTGACGGCTCATGACAGAGAGTGTAGAAATGAAATGTGGCAGACTGCCAAGAAGAGCGTACAATGACACCAGTTGCATTGTATGCGGAATTACATCCAGCCTTGAATTGCAATTAAATTGTTAAGAACAGGACAAAGAATTACAGGCCGAAAGGAATTAAGTCGTATTAGTCCATCTGTCAGTTATGGGTAGTCAGACGCGAGAGAACATCTTCTCTCTGTTGGTGATTCGGTATGGTGAGCCTCTCCATATGCATCACACTCCCCAGATCCCTCAGTCACGCATGAAATACTGGACTCCAGCATCCCAACAGTGTAATATGATGTCTGGCTTACAAATTAAAGACAGACAAATGGCATCGATCCTTGAATGCACCGGCTTTGTGTTAATTGCCACTGAGTAAGTAATTGGTCTTGGCTAAATCTCTGCTAAAGGCCATTTGCACGTAAATGATAAAAACTTCCCACGTGGAATGAAACAAGGAGCTATGGTTGTATTTTTCACTTGCAGTCTTCCTTTTTACAAGGGGCTTTAGTAAATGGCATGGAGGGAAAATGGTGCTGTTGACACAACAAATAATTTGTCATCTTCTGGAGGTGATACTGTAGGTTTAATAAATTGAAATGCCTTCTGTGTTGTAACAATACAGCAGCTGATAGACCTGTTGCAAACCAGACAACAGCAGAAATGTCATTTCCAGTAAATGCCGCTGCACTTATCTGGGTCAATCACGAACAAATATGTCACCTTGTTTCGACCTGTAATTGTAGAGCCTCCCTTTGGGCCTGTCACTGTGATATAAAAAATAACAGGGGCCAGATGTATAAATGATGTATCTGGACAAAAGAAAAATACTTTTCCGCACAGAATCTGGTATTTATTGTTGGAAATGCGCATACCTTCACGCACGCTTTGCACCATGTGTGACACTTCATTTGAAACCGCAGTCTTTTTCATGACATCATAGCTTTCAACAACAGCCTCAGTTTGGATAACATTTATAGCAGTGTGAATAAATATCTCTTTCTGCAAGCCTGATTTTATTCCAGCATGTGCCCATTGTTTTATGTCGTCACCCAAATTATACAGTATTGTGGGAATAAGAATAGTCTTAAATTTGACCCACTTATGTATCATTATTCTTATTAGTCGGCTGCTATGGATCACAAAACACAGCACACGGATGCATATGGCTGTGTGTAACACCATCTACATGGCCGGTGCCAGATCAAGAATGGAATGAGTCTGGTTTATGTCCAAACAAGATTAAACAGGGGGAGTGTTGACATAGATTCATAAATAATTTTAGGGAATGGGCGTTTGCCTTGCGCACATGCAAACACTTTCACAGTGACTCAGATGAATAAATCTGCCATGAAGATTTTGTGCATATGCAGATGTTTAGTAACTTGTCTACGCAGTGTTGCCCCAAGAAAAACAACGGTGAGGTGTGTCATTTTGCAAATCTTGCTTGTGGGAGTCTCTTAATATGAGGATGTGTATCGTATTCCATTATGCAGCAAACCTGTGTTGTCTCCATCTGGATCCCCGAGCCTCCAAATGGATTTCGCATTGTTAAAATTACCACTTTGATTTTAGCCCATATTGACTCCATCCCTGTAAGGGCTAAAATCACTCTCTTTTCCTCTCTCCCCTGCTTTTTATTCCGTGTTTTTCATGGCATCTCCGTTTTGGCCCTGTTCTCCCATTTTATTTCCCCCTCTATCTCCTCTCTCTCCGTTTCTCTCTTTCTCCATTCTCTGGAGTAATTGCATTGATAGTGAACAGTGCTGCTAATTAATTATGCAACAGCCGAAAATTGAGGTGAGAGCGAGGGATGAGAGGAGGAGAGATGAGGTTTGTGCCAAATGGTCTACAGTAGAGAGAGGAGAGAGAGAGAGAGGGAGTGAGAGTGTGAAGTACTTTGAGGGGGAAAAAAAGCCAGATGGGAAGCAGAACAAAGGAAAAGCAGAAGAAAATGAGGAAAGGAGGAAGATGAGAGGCGAAGAACGTAACAACTGAGAGGTTATGTTTGTAACGAGGATCTGTCAAAACGTGAAGATCAACAGCGCCGAGGCAAATCAGGGCTCTCCAGCAGAGGAAGATCAGAAGGATGGATGCAAACACTGGTGGAAAAGTCAAAGGGAAATATCAGCATTCCCTGCTTGTCTTTGGTGAAAGCCACAGATATGTTAAGTATGTTTCTCATACTTATGGTATTACTAGATCTGATGGGCCAGGAAGGGTCAGGTTGAAAAGAACTGATACCGTTTAAAAACCTATATTCCAAAATGAAGACTGAGATAAGATTGTCTTTCATGAAAACATCTTTCCATTCCCTGTGTGGAGGATCAGCAGAGTTGCTAGTAGCTTATAGCATGTGGTGGTTTAACTATTGAAGCTACTCATTAATTTACACAGCCCCAGCAGCAGAAATAGGCTTTTATATTAATTATCTGTTTAACTTACTACCTCTCACACAAGAAAAATGCATTTATAATCTAAAAAGATTAACGCCATCATTATACAGTAGTATTATATAAGAAAAAACTTAAAACATGAAATAAATATATATCCATGGTCTTTTTTTATTCTAATACATCTTATTCACATTTATTGAAATATTCTGGAAGAACATGTTCCTGCAGTCATTGTTTTTGCATAATGTAACTTCAGTATAGTTAATAATACAATCTTAAAGGGAGAGTTCACCCCCAAATCAAAAACTCATATTTTTTCTCTTGCCTGTAGTGCTATTTATCAGTCGAGATTGTGTTGGTGTGAGTTGCTGAGTGTTGAAGATATCGGCAGTAGAGATGTCTGCCTTCTCTCCAATATAATGGATTTAGATGGCACTCGGCTTGTGATGTTCAAAGTGCCAAAAAAACTAAATAAAACATTTCAAAAACTCAACAGCAATGTCTCTTTCCAGAAAACATGACCTGGTTACTCAAGATAATCCACAGCAGTTTTAATGTAGGAACCATTTTCTTTCTACCGAACTACACCCTCCAACCGTATCACTATGCAGAAAAAAAAAGCATGAATCTACTCATGGTTGAGAAGCTCATGCTCGTGACAGCGCAAGATATAAAGATGTTATTAATTTGTGAATAGAATTGAGAATTGTCGCTGTTTGGCATGTTCTCTCTGACTTCATCTCTTCCTGCAGCATATACTTGAATTTGTGAACAGGGACTGACAGTAGGCTAATAAAATCCCCCCTCAAGGGAAACTACAATCAGAGCATACAGGAGAGCGTTGGAGTGGAGGTGGGGCTGATAAAATGTTAATGGGTTTTGAAGACATATTATGATGATAGTTTGGATTAAACTTGAAGGGTCATCTGAAATGTGGTGAAAGATTGTTTTGGTGTGAGTTGCCGATCGTTGGAGATATCAGTCGTAGAGCTGTCTGTGAACAATGGAGCTTGATTTATCATGTCTATTTATCGAACCACTGCGCAGAAGGAAGTGTGCATCTACTCATGGATGAGAGGCTCATGCTAGTGACAGTGCAAGATCTAAACATGAATAGCATCCTACTCGGCTGAGCTAGGTGAGCTAGCAGTAGATGCACACTTCATTCTGCATGATGATACAGTTGGTGTGTGTAGTTTGGTAGAAAGAAAATAGTTCCTACATGAAACTGCTCACAACAAGGTCTGTGGATTATCTTGAGCAATCAGGTCATGATTTCTGGAAAGAGACATTGCTGTTGAGTTTTTCAAATGGATTTTTTTGGCGCTTTGAGCACCACAAACCGAGTGCCATCTAGTTCCATTATATTGGAGAGAAGGCAGACATCTCTACGATAGATATTTCCAAAACTCGGCAACTCACACCAAAACTATCTATACTGATATATAGCACTACAGGCAAGAGGAAAAAAACATGTTTTAGATTTGGGGGTGAACTCTCCCTTTAAGTAAAAGTAAAAGGCAGGCAGTGCTAATTGTACTACAAATTTGAGGATAGACTTCTTGGGTTGTATTTGAAATAATTAACTGTTTGGAGAAGTGACGGGCCTAATAACAACCAAGCAACTATTTGCTGATGAACACTGTGGGATACATATAAAAGCTCAAAAACAGGTAAGCAAGTGGACTATGAGACAAGACTGTTTCGTCAACTGCCGATTTACGAGGTCAAGAATGAGCTGTCAATATTTAGTACTTGGCTACTATTTTGAAACAGCTTTAACTTAATTGTGTTTCTTTCAGTAGCAGCTTTGGTATAGCCGAACTCTTTCTTCTTCTGTCTTGCTTGGTTTCCAAAACTGTTAAGTAAAAATAATTCCACCATGATATCATATTTTGCATTCATTTGGGTCGACACTGAACTGAGCCACCTCTCACACATCCCCGTTTGGTAATTGCTTGCTGAGTGTTATTGAAGATTTCAATCAGTATCTTTCATAAGTCAATGTCAACTATTTTAAAACAGTGCAGGAGCTCACAATGAAAAAAGACTCCAAGCTGCTGAATTAGTTTTGACTGAAATATTTCATGCTCAGGTCAGATCAAGCCCAGTCAAGCACTTGTCCTATGTGCTTTAGATTTTCATCTCTTATTCTCTGCTTTTCTATATTATATTATTCCAAATAATATTTGATATTGCCAATATTATATTAATATTCCGTCTCTCTCCTTTGCTCTTTTACGTTCTCTTACTTTACACCTCACCTCAGTCCGCTCCACAGACTCCTCCAATTTCTTTCAAACACTCCTCTCCTACCCTCCTCCCCCCTTTCTCTCCCACTGTCTTCTCCATCTCTGCCGCCCTCTCCAGCTGAAGTGCTGGCTCGACTAATTAAAAGCCTTAATCAGGATTCATAATTAGGTCTAATCAGTGCCTTGTACATCATTCCCTTGCATTCTTCCTTCGCTGGTGGTGAAGGCCGAGATGCTTATGAAATAATTTAGGCAACTTAATGCTTCCAAATGCGGAGCTGGGAGCAGGGCTTCAGTGAAAAGGAAAGAGAGAGGAACATGATTAGGACCAGGCGGCTGATTGCTTCCCCTTCCTCCCTCCCTCCCCCTCTGCTTCTCTACTTCACACATTCAGATTTGTTCTCTCTCTTTCTTTCCCTTCCTATCTTCCTGCTTTTCTCACATGTGTGGTGGCCTCACGACGAGACAGTGGGGTAATAAAGCAGACAGCCTCCCAGATTACAGCTCCCTCCTCTAACTCCGCTGCATCCACCTGCTTCATTACAGCTGAGGCCACAGCACACTAAACCCTGCAACAGCCTCCCCGCTCTTTACCGCCTTCTGTCCACCTGAGCTCTCATCTGTTAGGATTAACACCCAACTCAATGCAGTACAGGAACAGAAAATAATTATACTGTTCATTATGCAAAAGGCCTCCACATAGCTAAGACTACAGCCTCCTGGTTTATTACCATGTCTCAGTGCTGCTCTCATCACTTCTACAAAGTCGGCATATGATCCCACTGCAAAGGAGCCGCTCCTTTTGAATTTCACTGGTGTGTATCATTGTAGCTCATAGAGTTCTGGCCGCGCAGAACATTTCTCTTTTGCCTGTGTGTCAGCCTCCTGCTGTCTGAATAAGAAATTGTTGAGGAAAAAAAATTAAATCGCCTTCAAAAAGAAAAACAGCAAACAGTAGGAGTCTGTGAAAAAGCTGCATAGAACAGATTTCAGTGTGGCGCTTATTCTGCCCTCTTTGTCTGTGCTGTCAGAGCCAGACCATTTCAAAAATATACACCAGGTGCCCAGGTACGCACTCATGCTGTGGTACACACATGTAATCGCAATTATGACGACAATGATTTTCCAGCGAGCCGCACAGAAATTTGTCAAAATTATGACATGCATTGTTCTGTGCGAGCTATTAGGCTTATAATGGAGCGGTTACCTTGACGACCGTAAATCAAGCGGGGTAGTGCAACGGGATGAGGGTTATTGAGGGCAAAGAAAAACTAGAATTCGTGTTGTACTCTAAAAAAGGTTGCTTTATTATCAGGGAGGTCCTGCAGGGTGGTCTCTGGATCTGCATTTGTACTGTACAGTACAGGATCCATGATTAAAAATCTATTACATTTTTATTATTTTGTTTTAAAGTCAGCTTTTTGAATAGCAGCAGGGCCATGTGCATCCATTCCCAATGAAGAGCAGATTAACTTTATAATCTTTACAAGTCTGGACGTTTGGAACACTTCACACGAGTCTTCAAGTCACATAACATTAGTTTATACTATAAGCCATCTTTGCTGGTACACCCTAAAGAAAGAACCTCCTGAGTAGTAAAGTTGTGTATACTAACATTAGTAACAGCTATGGGAAACATTGCATTGGTTAAACAGCAAGGGCTCTGGAAAGAATAACTCCCAAAAGCAGATAACATCCGCACTCTGTTGAACACCAGTTGAAAACTGGTCATAATTTGCCAGGAGGAAAACAAGGTCATCGACCAGCAGACTGTGGATGGCCACAGAGAGATCAAAGAGGAAGAGACCATCCTTGAACCAAGACAGGGGTCACCATCATCCCCCTCTATAGGACCATGTTTTTTTCATGTGACTGCATGAAAGGATAGGTTCTTGCTTTAATCATTCCTCTGTCCATACGGGCCATTAAACGATCCCTTCCGATGGGAAAGACGACCAGTCTGGGGTCCTCGTTCTTGTACATTCCAGGGTCAGCTGAAGCTAAATCAAGAGTCAAGGAGTCTGAGTCTTTTTAACTCCAAAGAAACACTGGCATGTATTTTGGATCATGGGATGGGGACTGTGGATTTTGTCCTCAATTTCTTACACTGAAAGCATGATTACAGCAAAACTTTGTACAGATACTGCATGAGAATGTGAAAATGTGAACTAGACTTTGACATTACCTTTTTTTGTGCTGCATACCTTCCTGATATCCCCCCTTATTAACAAAGATATACACTCCTCTGAACTTTCTTCAAAGTCTCACGTAAGCTTAATTGCCTTGTCAATGCATTGTAAAACATGCTTTATTCGCAGTCAACTGAAACAAAATAAAACTGACCAAAACCGACTTGTTAGTTGTCTAGTTAGTCCATTGTTCCAACAATCACCAGCTCCTGTTTGGTTTAGCTAAACCCGTAATTTACCAAGTTAAATGTGAAAACATGCTGTTTTTCTCCGCGGACTCTCTCTGTTGTCATTTACAGTCCTGTGCCATTATGTTAACCCCTAACAGTTGCCATACTTGTCTGCTCAGCTGCCTGTTCCACCCAAGCCCCCAGGAAGTACGCTGTGCTTTGAAGCCAACTTTCATAGTGGCCAGACAGTGGAATTACAACTCCTGGGTCGGTCATGTGATGCCATTGGGCCCATGAAGACTTTTTCCCATGGTTTTATATTGGTAAAGAGACGTCTGTAAATCAGTGGATGTGTTTTTTTGAGTGCCACAGCCCCAGCAAAATGACTCCACTCTCAGGATGTATTCAGTTCAGTCCGATAACATTTAGGAAGTCTACTAGAGCAGCAAGATTAAATCATTTTTTCCCCATTCAAAATAGTTTAGCGCTAAACTAGAAGTAGCTACTTCAGCCAGCAGATGTCTCAAGTGTGTTGGCTCTATGTGCACAACAATGCAGAAGCCACACCAATCATCTGGGATATTTCATACCGTGGAAAATTAGCTCTTTTTTGGCTTCATGCGCCACTGAGCAGCTTTAATAGGACTGAACAGGGTCCCACCATCAACGCTGTTTCCAATTCTCGTAATACACCCATGGTTCCACCAGTATAGACTGACCTCTGGTGGCGTGTGATGTGCACTACATAAAATATATCAATACAGCATCTCTGTATGACTTTAATTAGAAAGAGCAGCGTCTATTTTTGATGGTATTAAGAATCATACTATCAGGACTTGGACTTATGTGAACCTCTCTTTTATAGTAATGTGATGAAGCTTTAGCCAGCTCCATTTGCTCAGTTCAAATCGTGATATGCAGTTTAAAAAGTCTAAACTCTTCTAAGTTCACCCTTGAACTTAGGGTTTCCTTTACTGTATTCTTTTTGGGTAATGTCTTTTGCAAAGGTGAAAAGTAAGCACTACTAGTACAGCTGGAATAATTCTTATCAATACATGTCAATGGAAAATCATACATTTATGCCACCACATTTTTCAGATTTTTCGAGTTTCAGATTTTACATGCAAAACATTTAATTAATGTTATAGGTTAAACTACCTGACAGTATTTAAAGTAGTTTAATGTAGTTCTCCATTCAAATGCTGCTTACACTTGAATTAATTGATAGTAGAATATCCTGAAAGGGGTCATTCTTCAGAACCATCCCTCATCCAAGTAAAGCTTTAAATGCAGGACTTCAACCTGTGATGGAATAGTTCTACATCATGATCATACTACTTTTACTTGGAGGATCTGAATATTTTTTCCACCACTTTCCACTGCGTATATCAATGAAATGAAACACAGAACTTCCGAAATGGGAACTGAATGGAGCACAATGCAAAGCCACTTCAGGCTAAAGCAAAGAATCAGACCCAATCAGATAGTACTTGTGGCATCTGTTATAGCTTGGTTAAACAATGTCCTCCAAAAACAAAAAGTTTTCTCTCCTAAATGACTGCATTCACCTAAGTCTGATGATTGCAGAATTCTAGTCCCGGCATCTAAAAGCTGCCGGCACTAGAATTCTTAATCATTACAATAAAGTTATCAAATAGTGTATACAGTACCTTAGCATAAATGCTGTAATTAGTTGAGACAATGGATGAGATGATTGCTACCCTTCATCTCATGCCACAAGTATTTTTAGCACGTGTCCACATTTCCCGTGATTGCTGTTACTCTGTTGCAAAGGCAATGTATTATGGAGCACCGAGGCCATTCTACTCAGCTGTGGATTTTTTGGTTTATGGTAATTGTTTTTATGTCTCGAAATTAATGTGACACTGAATTATTGATGTTTAAATGTTCCACATGGCACCAGTTATCTTACTGGTCTCACCAGTCCCAAAAAGAATGTGTAGTTTAGATGGTATATTGCCTATAAGGTTAAACTCGCCTGTAGGGGGATCTGCATAAATGTGGACATGGCGGACAGTGTCCCACTTTAAAATCCTGTATGTGAGTCTTTTATTGCTTGATGCAGCAGGAGGGAGAGACATGAACTTGCGTCCCAACACAATGCAATTCAACAGTTTAAAAATTCAAATGTGCTTTTAATAAATGCATGAGGGCTGCACCTGTGGCCACTTCGGAATTACAGTGAAGTAATATTTACAAGCCTCTCGGTGTGCATCTTTTGACTTCACACTGGGCATGGCTGAAACCAATATAATTTTGATGAATGCAAAAGGAATTAATGCGTGCCCCCGTTTTCCCCCAACACCCTGGCACACTTCGACTTAATGCCATTAAATGTCATTTATTTTTTTAAAAAGTGGCTGTGTTTATAATGCTTTAGAGAAAGTAGAGAGCCAAAGCGGAACTATAAACTAAAGGTCAAAACTTTACAGAGGCTGGCTGAAGTGCAAATGAATGGCCAAAAGTCTTTGTTTGTGTGTATGCGGCTGTGTGTGTGTGTGTGTGTGCTGTTGGATATGGATGAGCCCACAGAAAAATATGTCTTTGCGTTCGAATCGCCCTTACGATTTGAAAGAGCATTAGTCATGTGACACACTGCAAGGTGGTCTCGCGGCCTCTTGATGTGACACAGGCGCACACACACACACTCTGCAGCTGTCTGAGCAGTCATTTCCAGGGATATTAGAGGCCTTATAACACGGTGGGCCATTAACAGCAGAATAATATCACAAGTTGACCCTTGACATTCATAGCAGCTTATATCTCCTTGCTGATAGATGCGGGCTCTGCGTAGAACGCTTTGTACTGGAAATGAACCGACATGGAGGGAGAAGAGGGCAAAATCCCTCCATCTTAAGCCTCGCCGGAGCGAATAGCAGAGCGGCTTAAGGGAGGCGGGGGAGCGGAGGGGGGGAGCGGGAGAGAGAGAGAGAGAGAGAGAGAGAGAGACAGAGGAGCTTTGATACAACCCGGAGAGAGAGGGAGAGATGATGGGATAATGAGAATGTAGAGAGCAGATTTCTTTTACGAGGTTGCAGTTACACCCCCTCTTCCATCTCTCAACCCTGTCGCCCCAAACCCAGCGTGACATCACCTGTTGATTTGGTAGCAGTGATATATTACACCTCTCACTCTTTTTTGCTCTTTATTATACGTTTTTTTTTTTTGTATTCTGCCTGCGCACGCCACTCACCTCGTCTTTCATTCCTGTGTCATTACTCATCTTCTCGTTTGTGCTTTTGCCTGTTGCTTACCAGAATTCCTGTATTTTTATCTTCACGTGTGTTCCTGTGATTCCCCCGCGTCTATAGCAACCTCCACCTTTACAAGGCAGAGCGATTAATAAAGCAGTGACGCTGTTCATTTGCATCTCTCAGTTACTCTGATCCCCCAGCGTGCCCCATATTTTGACCTTTTACCCTTTCCCCTTCTGCTTTGCTTCCCTTTCCCACATTATTTTGGTTTCCTCCCTCTGTCTGTGTGCCCTTAAGCGGCGGTGTAACCAGTTTCCCATGAGGCTGAGTGGCAGCCTGACCGACAGGCTACCCAACTTCATCTCTTCCACCCCTCCCTGCCCCCCCAAATCTTCCTCCCATTTCCCCTCCATCCATCCACCCGCAGATGACTCAGTGCCCACCTGCCCCGCAGCCATCATCTATCAGTCAATCTGAATCACTCACACACACACACACACACACACACACACACACACACACACACACACAATAGATCTCTGTGTGTGCTTCATGGGAGACACGCGTACAGTAACTGCTGTGAAGGACTAAAATGACAGCTTCAGCCCTCAGGGATAGGCTGAACTTCTGTGTGCATGTGTGTGTATGTGTGTGAGCCTACATGTACATGTAAATGTAGTTATCTCTTATAAATATGTATGGTAATGCACGGGGAGAGGTTGTGAATAAAACATGGGGACAGGTGATGGTAGCTCTACTATACTCTTTATGGATGTTAATCTCCGAGGCCGCTACCTGGCTGTGATTGTGAGGGCTTCACAATATCCTGTTCAAATGTCACTGCATTCTGCGCTTGTGCTAAAGTGATTGTGTGCCATATTCTTTACATTGGAAACTACATTACAATAACAAAGACTTTTGAATATATGAATATTCTTTCAGTATAAGGGAGAGCTGTAAAAGTTACAGAATATAGTTAAACCATAAAGCATAAAAAAGTTTTGCAATAAACTATAAATAAAGGGCAGCTGTAAGTTTTTTTTTTTTATAATAAAACTTTGCTGGGGACATTCATATGCAACCACACTACTTTTAATTCTGGATACATCACTCATTTTGATAGACTTGTGCTTTTGGTTGATGCGTGTAAACATCATAACCTGCTTATAATGACCCAGATAAGCTTTTCTCCCAGTTATGAAAAACCTGATTAACATATCTGGGATGCATGAGTATTATCTTGAAAAGTGAGGCGAATATGCATATAGTTCTCCATCTTTTTAGTTTTAAGTTAAGTTTTACTTTCTTAATTACGAGCTAGTTGATTTAAGAACTTTTGTCAAAGGACCTGAAATATTGACCTATTATTCAGACTTATATGGACTATAAGGTAGGCTAACCAAGAAATTCACTTTCACTTTGTTTAATATTATAAAGTAATAATAACAGTAATGGCCATGAAAAATAATATGAACTTGTGACTTTCATCCATTGAAAGCTAATACCTCAAGAAAGATCATGCCCCAGAGATAATGTTTGCTAATCATGCAAAGCAAATTGGCTGTTACTGCAGTGGGTAACTTGCTGTTCGCCACTGATCATCTCCACTGGAGCAGATTAGGGTTAAGTGCTTTGCTCACCAGCACTTCAACTGTTTTGAGTGCTTCTGAGAAGAAACAGGATCTTTGCAGTTTTAGTCTGGCAACATAGATCTAAGGATAGAAATGTAGCACTGTCTGTCAGTAAGCCGGTCTGTCGGCTCATATCTCTAGTCCAGACTAAAATATCTCAACAACTATTAGATGGATTGCCATGACATTTAGTACAGACATTCATGTCCCCCAGAGGATAAATCCAATGACTTTGGTGTTCCCCCTTGACTTTTCCTTTAGCACTACAAGAAGGTCAAAGTTTTTTACTTATCCTGCTAAATATCTCAACATCGACCAGATGGATAGGCACAACATTTTGTTCAGAAATGGTTCCCAGATAAAGAATATAGCTTTGGTGATCTCTGACATTTCCTGTAGTGCCAACATGGGGTTGATATTTGTTATTTTAAGGTGAAATGTTTCAACAACTTTTGGATGGGCTTACACATTAATGCCCCCCCCCTTCCCTTTCTCTTCCAAACAAACCACAACTTTTATTTCTGGATAAAATGGAAACTTAAAATTGAAAAGTGGACCAAATTTTATTCAAGAGAAACAGTAGGCTAACAGTTTGGTTGTCTTCAGTCCTAAAACACTGCAAACTGTGTGTTGTTAGCAGTGTGTAGGAGTGTTTTTCACTTTATCAGACACAACATAATTCCCTCTGACATCTGTCTCCATAAACTAATGATGTGCAAGGCATTTCTTTTTCATTAAGGAGCCAATCTAAAGAGGTAGTTTGCTAGGCACTTTTGGCATTACAGTATTAACTTGTACACATCTCTAAAGGCAGTTCAGATATGAAACTATTAAGTCTTGTCTTGACAATCAACATGTTCTGGTGTCCTTGGAACTTATAGCAAAACATCAACATAGCAGTTTGAAATTGGATAATTACACTAGATACTGAATTTCAAGGACCATTTGTCTTCAATGGACAGTTGGTTTTGTTTGAAGAAATCTATGACCTTTATCAGCTTCTATCTATGTGGCCATTAATTCTCCCAACCAACATTTTCACATTACCAAGAGTTGTCTGGTCTGGAGGCAAATTCAGACGTTGCAGAGTACTGGAATAATAATAGTGCTTTGTCTTGTGCTGTTTTGGCTATTCACATGGCGGAATAATTGCTAAGCGATTTGTCTTGATCAACATTTTAATTATGTCTCGCAGGGCAGGAAAAATCTTACTTATTTCCCTTTTATTAAAACCAACATAGCTTACACACATAAACATCATCTCTGACTTGTGCAAAGTGTCAATGCACAATTCTCCCCTGTCATGATCATGTTTTGTTTACTTGATCATGATCAGAAACACAAACAGGAGGTCACTGAAGAAAAGAAGGCGGCGGCAGACAAAGAAAAATGTCTTGTAGTGTAAAGCATGGGGATGAAGGACGGGGGGGGGGGGGAACTCCCTCTGGACCCAAATGAGACAGTGTAATGAGTTGCCAGGGTTTGATACAGTTTTCCCAATCTTACTAATGCATTCTGCTGTAGACATTTTCCCAGCTTGCCTCCCCCCTTCCTTCTCCCCTCTCCCGGCCTCGTCTCCGTCTCCCTCTCTCTCTGTTCCAGCCTATCAGACATGACAGTACCAGCTGGCTGCTGGCAAACTCACCGCCAGAGGATATAAGCTGTGTGTGTGTGAGTGTGCGTGTGTGTGTGGGTGGGTGAGGGTGTCAACATATCGGTCTTTGAAGGTGCGTGTCCATATTTCTGATAGGTGTGTGTGTGTGTGTGGTTGCGTGTGAGGTGCATTATATATGAGTTTGTGCGTAATACGTCAAAAGTTGAACATGTTGATTTAATGTCACGGAATCTGAGCCTGAGTGATGTGAGTCACAGGTGTGTGGCGGTTACTTGGGGTGGGGTTAAGAGCAATATTTAATTCCTATAAAGATAGTTGTCAACACTTGCTTGAAGCAGCTGTGTACTCTTGTGGGTGCTTGGCATTTGCTTTTCTTTCTGACTCACTGAGCACATTAAAAGCCACTTATTTGCCTTCCTAGCTGTGTGGATGTGTGCCTGTAGAGATGTGTACCCTTGCTTTTGTACCTCTGTACAAGTCTGGGTAATTTATAGAAACGTCTAATGAAAAAAAGTGTGAGAGACCACCTATTTCTTTGACACACACAAAGAAAATCAAACACCAGCCCCCCCCCACTTCTGTCTTGGCAGCTCGGTACACTTTCACAGGGCTTCAGGAAACATTTAAAGCTTATTGGAAACATTCGCGATGAACAGCAGATGTGTCTGTGATTTTGGCACTGTTCAACATGTTCAACCCCGACCCCGACCGCCACTGCCCCTCCTCACCTTTCTGCCGCTGCCCCCTTTCTCTGCCCCCCCATCGATTAAGAACACATATGCCTTTCCTTCCATCTGTCCAACCATACCTCCTGTTGCCTTAGAAAGTTTTGCCCTAGATTTAAAGTCGGGGAAAAACATCCCAGCTGGGGGACACACTCATTTCCCCACCCCAAATCCCAACTAAAGTGTGTATTTTTAGATCTTCAGTAAAGCAGATTTAAACATCCTTTTTAGCTTTACACTGCTCAGAAATGTTGCTTCATATTTGTGCTGTCCTTTTACTTTTGCCTCCATTTGTCTTCCTGAAATCTTTCTTTTCCATCTTGATTTTGTACAGTAAATAAGATTAAAATCACAAATCCACAAAATAAAAAGCTCCTAATAATAATAACTGCAAAGGGCAAGGTGCTGGTGACCTTTAAATAATCCTGTTATGCTGTTATGTGTCTCCCTTTAATTTACAGTCAACATTTGGCACTAAATCTCCAGACAGGGTGAGACAGGGGTTAAGGTAATGCTCCAATAAAAGTCATGGTTGCAGCTTAGCAGCTCGACTAGACGTTAAGTAAGAGCCCTAATTTGAAAGGACCACAATGGAACTTGATGTAAACCAACAGGACCCTGTGGGCCTGTCCAGACGAGGGCCTAAACCAGCTCCGGACTAGTTGAAACGGGCCAGAGCTGATGACAGACAGGCAGACCAGAACTGACGAGAACAGGGGCTCACATGTTACACGCTGTTTGTTCTGTACAGACTCCAGAAATGTGTGAGACGCGGAGGGACGGGGAGAGATTTAGACAGTGTTGGAAAGGGAAAGGGAGCAGAGGAGAGATGGGAAAAGAGTAGGAGTTGGGGTGAGGGAATGAGAGGAGGTGAGAGGCAGAGAGGAAGTGGGTCGACAGTGAGTAAGGGGAGTTGGGAGAAGGTGGAGGAAAGGGTGGGAGAGGAAAGAGCGCTGTGGGAGGACACTTTAACATATTCATAAGAAAAGTTTGAGTTTTTGTTTCAGGTAGGTTTTACGGTAAGGGGGTTCTTTCTGCTTTATGTCCTGTCTTAGAAATGTCACTTCTCTTCCAGGAAAGGAAGGAGGAGGAAATAGATATGCGTGTGTATGTATGTGTGTGTGGAGCCCCCAGAGGTAGGAGGAGTATAGAGAGAACTCACCTCAGGCACAGTGACATGGAAGGATGAAAAAAGACAGAAAAGGGAAAGAGGAAGTTATGGAGTGAAAAGGAGTCTCAGGAAGCTGAGCTAATGTAGTGCGAAGTGAAATATCTCATTCTGGAAAGAGCGAAGGGAAAAGAGAGGGGTAGAATAAAATAAAGGCTACAATATGTGTGGATGTGTGTTGAAGAGACACAGAGAGAAAATGAGAGCAAGAATAGGGCATGGGGCGAGTGTATATAGCTCTAGGCCAGTTGGCAGTTATCATGGCAGCTTTCATTGCGAGGTGTTGATTCTGTTGCCGAGCCCTTGAGCCACAAACGTTTAACCTCAACAACAGCCAAGAACAATGGGTAACAGCCGCATAAACGGATAACATGTGAGGTGAAATACAACATCTACCGCCTAAGACAATGACATCTGGAGCTGGAAAACTGAATCAAGACTTGAGGCTTGGATAAGGTGCGGAGGGGTGAGGGCGAACAGGGCAGGGTGCAGGTGAGCCCTTTAGGGGGAGGGGTAAAAGGTAGGATACGGTGGTGCATTGTGGTTAAAGTGCATCCCTTTATAAATCCCTAGATACACAATCCGTTGACAGAGGGGCCTCTCAGGTTCCCAACCAGTTCCCTCAGGGACTCGTTTAACTGCGTTGCAAGGCCTTTTTTTTTCCATGAATCACCTGTAATATGTATCACTGCTCATTACTGACAAGACTGACTGTGATGTGGTGCTAGGGGGTCCCAGGAGGGGGCAGTGACTCCTGTGGCGAGGGTTAAGATCTCTGAAGCTGCACACATCGACTCATCACCGCTAACATGTACACACAGCCTGTCGGCGCGGCCTCGACGTCATTAACCAATACGTGTGTGCAAGGGTGTGCGTTTCTTTAAAGCGTCCCTGTGATGCGATTTCACGTTCGCTGTAGGCACAGTTTGACATACGCTGTTTTAATGTTTCTCTTCTCAGTCGAGTTGTCCAATAATTAAAAGATTTGTGTCTTATTCCCAAAGAAGTCTGATAACTAAGTGTCTGCGAGGGGAATGTGTGTGTGTGTGCAAAAGAGACGGAGAGCGAGAGTGGCAGCGAGCAGAGTGCTCAGTGTGTGTTTGTGAGTTCTGCTGTGAATGTGTTCCAGATAGTGCTGCTGATGGTTATCTTTCGGAGAGAGCTCTATTGATTTGGCTGGGGTAAATAATTGGTTGGGTCTACAAGCTGTCATGTTCGGCCTGATTGCTGAGCATTGGTGGTCTCGAGCAGTTATCTTCCTCCATATCCCTCTCTGATCCTTCTCGAGCCTCCTTAGTCTATCTCTACATTTATTGATTAGTACCCTATATGACCATTCTCCATCCTTCAATTTGGGCAATAATCCTTGTCCCGGAGCTGTGTGTTACAAGTTATCTGCTCTCCACTCCTTGTTCTGCTGTAGGGGGAAGGCAGGTACAATTTAGGAAGGCGAAAAACAGGGAAATGAGGAGAATACAGAATGAGGACATTTGGAAGGGTCAGACATATTACAGGCTTGCATGGTCTGCCCTACTTTTCTTTGACAGTAGACTACATTAGTACAGCGACTGTAAAGTGAGATGGGTGTTAGGGTGCACTCACTGGGAGTGTGTGGGGGTCACCTGCAAGTTTCATTTCATTAAGTGGAAATAAAAAGTAGTGAATCTAAAAGGTGGGCTATTTAAAACATTCTAGTGTTACTATTGCCTAATTAGCATCCCAAAATGCAGACAGATTCAACACTAAATCACAAGTGCAAAGTTAAAACTCCTCAGGTGTCTGGACCCAAACCTCTGCCTGCCTTCTCTGCGGTCTATATCCTCTCCACTGGGAGGGCTGGGTGTCAAGTTCGCCGGGGCCCTGGCCCACATGCTGCAGCCTCTCACAGGGTCACTGAGCTGAGGCGATGAGAAGACCATTAGCGACCCCGCTTGAATGGCTGTGGGAACTACAACCCCCACCGAGCCAAGAACAAGAGGGTTTATTATCCAGGCGAACCCACAGAGCTTGCCTTTGAATGTATGGAGAGAAACGCCTCATTTACTGCAACTGGTGGGTTTTTGTGTTCGTTTTAAAAACTATACCAGGCCCAACATGCACACAATCCCTGCCAAACTCCTCGGGAACAGCTATAATATGTGCCTACAGGGACTTTGTCATATTTAATTATGGTTTTCTAAAGCATGCATGTATTATGCCTGCGCAGTTACCACAAAAGCGACATTACAGTAGATTTTCTCCAGTGGTTTGCCTTTTGGATTCGACATTTATAAATATTTTTCTTGTACATAAAGCTGTGTGTTTAGCTGCGACATGTTTTAACCGCGGGGCGATGTGGTCTGCTTTAAAAACTGAACTTTCACGGTGTTTTTTCACAGTGTGACACTTTTAACCACTTTTACAGTTTTATTAATGTAAGAACTACATCTTACTGTGGTTACATGGGTATTTTGAACATATTTAATGTCGTTTTATCAAACTTTTCGTTAGCTGACGTTTATCTCTAACAGCGTACAGTAGCAGCTGCTTGAATGGGACGCCTGGAAGTTGGACGCCTGGAAGAGAAATGTTTCCCGGGGTGAAGTTGAGGGGAGACGGTAAACTTCCTCTGTGCGCTGCCACGTCTGAACCCGCTTCCTGTAGAGGACGCAGCCAAAGAGACAGCAGCGGAGGAGAGGGATATACTTGAATTAATTAACGGTAAACTTGAACAAATACGCTTTTCCTTGTTTCCCTTTCGCCCAGAGGTTTTCGGAAATCACAACACAGTAGGCTGAACTCGACAGCAGCTGCTTCCCGTCACCGCTGTCACCGACTCGCCAAAAATCAGTCGAGTCTGGGGGTTTATGTGAGGCAAGATGGAGAAACGCGTACACTGAAAAGCTTCTTTTGAAAACTTCATCGAAGTTAATTGTCACACTCCGGTTTTCCCGCAGCGGGTGAGATAATAACCGTGTTGCCAAGTGGGGAGGAATTTACAAAATCAAGTTTACTGCTGTGGCACCGTAGGAGCCGGGGCTGCTGTTTGCACAAGTAGTTGTAGTTTTACAGCAAAGAGGGAACCCTTAGGCTGTGTTTATATTGCTTTATCTCAAATATGAACAGTGCAATAACAGCACGAGGAGCTATTACACTGTTAAAAATCAGAGTCAGAATGCCTGTAATGAATAGAGCTATTTTCTTTGTGTCATTAATGAGAAGAATGCATTCTCTTAATTCTTCTCACTGTCATACACACACACAAATAGTTTATATTAATGCTGACTCCTCGCCCTGTGCTTTCCTCTAGATCTGCCATGCTGCCCAGGCTTCCTGTCTGTATCCTCATTTCTTTGCCAGTTCTTCTGGTGCAGGGCAGCGCCACGGATTCATCCAAGAAGAGCCCTGCTGCCCCAGCCACCCCGCCTCCACCCCGCCCGCCGCCTCCTCTGGGTGACCCCAGCTGGGCTCTCGGTCTGCACCTGTACCAGGCTCTGCGCTCTGACTCAAGCTCTTTAAACACCCTCTTCTCTCCTCTGCTTGTGGCCTCCTCGCTCGGAGCGCTGGGTAAAGGTTCAGCAGGCACCACTTCCAGCCAGGTCCATGACCTCCTCAAGACTCCAGTCACTGCCGCCAAGGCTGGAGCCCGTGCCAGGGAGATCCTGTCCGGGGCGTTGAAGAGCTTCACTGAAGCCAATGGTACCAGCTTTCACCTGCGCGCATCCTCAGCTCTGTTTTCCAAGCAAGCTCCTCCAGTCAGCCAGGCATTTGTGAAGGAGAGCCAGGCCAGGTTCGGGCTGCAGCATCGGCCACTGGGAAAAGGAGATTCCAAGGCTGACCTGAAGAAGCTCCATAGCTGGGCTAAAGCTGGGCTTGGTGGACTGGAGGGGGCTCCTTTAGTGGATGAAATCCAGGCTAAGGATGGAGCTTTGATACTGGCCAATGCCCTGCACTTTAAAGGTATGTAGAAACAGTAAATACACAAAAATACACAAGTGGGCTCGTCCTTATTCACTTCACCATGTCTGTGGTCACAAAATCCTGGAAAACATGAGTTTGGAAATGATGTAAAATAGCATGCAAACATGTCATCATTTGTCACTGTGTCCAAAACAGTCCCGCCTGTGACCCTAAATGATGCAGTTTTATAGCCAACTGAATATTTTATTATGGTGAGCATCCAGTGGCATAACTGGTCAGATGCAGACACACAACATAGCAGCTAGGCTGGACTGAGTAAGGCTGAAATAGACTGGTGTGCTCTGTAATTGTGGAGTCATTTGTAATTATGCAATGACTCTGTATGGATGATGTTTGCTGCATTGGATGAGAAGTCTTAGAATATTAATATGCTGTTGCACATGTACCGTTTTCAGTCAGACAGTCACAGCACTGAGAGTCTACGCGCCAGTTTGCCCACTACATTGTGTGTGCCAGCATGCCCACCTGTGTGCAGCCTGCATGTCTGTGTGTGTGTGTGTGTGTGTGTGTGTGTGTGTGTGTGTGTGTGTGTGTTTCTGTGTGCATGCATGCGGTGGACTCCAGCTGGTGGACACAGCAGATAAAGGATGATTCGGGGGTCTATCACTGAGAGCTTATTCATCTTCCATTGGGGGGTGATGTGTCATCTTAAATAATTGAGTAACAAGTGTCCAGACTCTCTCCCTCGGTGTCATGCCTAACATCTGTGCTTGGAGCGCTCCAAGTCTGCAGCGGCACAGCTTGGCTCTGATCTGTTCTTTGTGACGGGGCCGCAGTGGAGGAAACTAGTCAATGTTTCGGTGCAAATGTAGTCAGTTAGAGGCCCCATCTGTGAGCTGCATCCCCAAAACATATCCCTGTAATCCTTATCTGAAGGTCATCATTGTGCCCGGTTAGAAGCGACCATTAAAGGTTAAAGAGGTAGAATATTTGGCTGTTAAAGGGTGTCAGTATCTGTTCAGCTATATTTTAATTCATCATGAGTCAAAGAAATAGCTTATTTTCAATTTTCATGACAACTTTTCAGGAGTGTAATCTACCATCTCTCACTTCCTCAGAGCACAGTCAACATTCGCATGCCTGCTGATCTCATTTTTGTTTGCAGTCTCCACAAAAGACGATGACGTGTTAAGTACATCCTTCTGTTTCGCTTGTTCTTTTTGTGGCATTTGTCTCTGTTTTTGTGCCTTTGTCATTGTTTATCACCTCTCTAATCTACCCCTGTCTCCTCTTCCTCTTCTTTACCACATGTCTCCTTGTTCACATCCTTATCTGCGCCTATCTGCCTCTACTCCCTCTGTTTCCTCCTGCAGGTATTCTTTTTATTAGGTGCAAAGAAGGCGAGGCGAGGCTGAAGTGAAAACAGGTTGCCAACAGATAGACAGCCTTTTGAAAATAACATTCCCTGACAGACTATACATTGATAAGCAATTTAATTAATTTTCTTTGTTTGATGTTTTGACTTCATTACGAAATTAGTTTTTCTGTGAGCCGACCCTCGTTGGTCGGTTCATTAATTTTGTGGAGGAAATATACAAATTAGATTATACAGCAGATTGCAGCGCACAAATTAGATTACGTAAAATTGGATTCCTTTAGTTTTGATTCATAATTCACAAGTGGTCGATAGTTTTCGTCTTGCTCGTGCTGGCTGCCTGTGGTTTGTTGTAACTTTTTTTATTTGTCTTTGATTTCACGGTCCTTAGGCAATTCATAGTGTGTGATAATGTAATGGTTTCAGAGATGGTGCCGGGATTTCTTCTGGCACTGAACAGTCATCTGCTTCCTTGCCCGTTTTTGTTTGTTTCACTTGCGTTCCCTTTAGTTAATTATTGAAGGGGAGAATTACAAAAATCCTCCGCGCTGTCCCTCCTTCCCTGGACTGCACACTGCATTCAAAGAAAGGGAAGGTCAGGGGCAATTAGTAGTGGAACATGTTTATAGTAGAAGGATGTTAAATGCACAGAGAGTTGCTAGAGCACTGCAGAGAAAGAGCAGTGTAAGGAGAGATTTCTGGGTGGGAAGGGGACAAAAAGATGCAGGGGAGAAAAGTAAAGAGCGAAAACTGAGAAAAGTAAAGAAAGAGAGGGTGGCCTGCTGAGAGAGCGAAAGAGATTGACAGACATAGTGGAGGGATGTAAAAGGCCTACCTTGGGAGTTCCAGTCCAAACTAGCTAATTAATTCAGGCTTTGTTCCTGTTTTAGACAAACAAACACTGGAGACGGAAGAAGAAAAATAAGATTGTGAGGAGAAAAAAAACAGTAGAGAGAAACTTATACACAAGATAACGCTGCAACATGGGGAACTAGAAGAGGAAAGAAAAGGCGAGAGAGAACAACAAGTCCCCACATATTTTACCTCTAATAATAGCTTCTGAAATACCAGAACTACTTGTAATCAAAAGTTGATGAGGGAGGAGAGGGAGCCGGTCGCTCTCATTGATTCTCCTCTGGTTTTTGCTGAAGTTTACAGTATGAATTGGTAAATCTGTGAGCGATTGGATTTCTTAGCTTTGCAATTGTCTCGCTGTTTATTGTTGATGGATATTAATGGATTCAGGTTTCAAGAGATGTCTCGGCAACAGCGCTGTCCTATAAACGAAGATCACGCAGTGCAGACCCAAAGCAGGCGCGCTTGTCTAGACACAAGCCCACACAGCCACACGCAGAGATCAACAGAGACTGCTGTGCAGCCTGGTGAGGTCATTAAAATCCCTGCTCACGCATGTACACATACTGTGGAGACGTTACTCCTCATTATGACATCATTCCAGCAACACGGCTGCCACTTCAGGTAATCTTCAGCCGGTTGTTTTTGAATTCCAGCGCGATCATATTCCAGTCTCTGATGTTATAGGAAGCGGAGCGAATGTTTGTGACTTGCACTAGCATGCCTGGAAGGGAGACTCACATGTCGTTCGGCTGTGACTTGTTACTGGCTCAGGTCCAGTGGAGGCTGGGTGGTTTTTGGGAAATCTACCCCTTGTGCTGAAACAATGAGTCAAATAATTTATCAACGGGAAATTAATCGGCATCAGTTTTGATAATTAAACTATTTAAAACGGCTCCAATTTTAAACACCAAGGTCACATGTTTCAAAAGGTCTCGTGTGGCTCTAGAGGCTAGATGCTGGAATATTTTAGCCCCTGCTGAATATTTTTGTATGTTTTTAAAGTTTTAAACTTTACAAATTTATTTTAACAATATACAAAACAATATCAGAAAAGTTTTATCCATATTGAACTTTTTTTTAGCCATGCTGGCAATGTGGCTCTAGGGATTTCTGTATCAACGAAAATATCCTAACAACTGATGGGTCGACTGCAATAAAATTTGAGACAGACGTTCATGACTTTTCCTGCAGTGTCACCAGCAGGTCAAATTTAAGCTCAGTATCTACCAAATGTATTGGCACAACATTTTGTACAGACCCGTGTGGTTTCCATAAGATGTATCCAAAAGACTTTGGTGCTACTTTGCTTAAGCACCACCATTAGGTTGACGTTTATGGTTCTATTGACAGATCTTGACAACCACTTATTTGGTCAAAATTCCAATTTGTCTAACACTTTGGTTAACAACTAAATACCTGCAAAATTACTGACATTCCCATCAGCCTCAGCCGTACTTTGTGTTTAGTGCCAATTAAATGTCAGCATGTATGCTTACGAGCTAAACTAAGAACATGAGCATGGCGAACATTATACCTGCTTAGCATCAACATGTTAACATTGTCTTTGTGAGACTGTTAGCATGCCGATGTTAGCCACAGCAGTGATTTGAGCTACAGTAAATGCTAAGTACAGACTTACAGACTTACAGAGTAGCGATTGTGGCCCCAGCTTGATGGAGGTGCAATACTTAATCTAGAATACTAATTGAATAATACTTTTTAAGTCATTTATCAAGCAAAAATGCCAAACATTTAAATGAGAGTATTTGGCATTTGAGAGCATTTGCTGCTTACTCTGTTTTATAATTTTAAATTGAATCATTTTGAATTATGTGGGACTGTTGTTTGGACTGAACAAGCAAGTTTAAGTTGTGACTTTGGACTCTGGTAACTTGAAATGGATAATTTTCACTCTTTTTTCTGACATTTATCAGACTATGATGTGGAGAATAGCATGCTCTGCACGTTTGTCCAATGTAAGTATTTTTTAGTAAAGCCAAGCAATTGGTCTGAAGACTTTCATCAGGGCAAATGAGCCGTTTGATTTTTTTGGCCTTTTTGCACCTTATTATTGTGTCCTAAGTGTGGTGATCGATAATCGATAATGAAAATCATTGTTAGTTGCAGCCCTAGCCGTCCCCAGGTGTTGTTCACAAAGAGTGCCATAAGTAAGAGTCATAATCTGTCGACCTCCTCGCTCCATCCAGTGTCCCCCACACAATTGAATGGGCCAGCAGCTTTGGGAATGTGTTGTGAGGTTATTACAACAGTAATTCCACCAGTCTCAGCCCCTCCTAAATTGACAGCTGTCAGGGGGTTAGCAGGGCCAAGTGAGATGTGGTGAACAGCAAATGGGACGATGTGGCCTCAAGGACCTCATAACAGCCTCAGTATAGCGCTCAACTCAGCAGCTTTGAGGAGAGTAGACACTTTTTAATGGGCAGTAGATATTGATAATTCATGAGCTGTGTCAGTTGGTGTCACTATGTATGAGGTCTGTGTGTGTTTTATGAACGTGTCATTGTTTAACCTAGTGTCCACCCTCTCACCTCTTTGGATCATTCAGTATTTTCTCACAGCCCATCCACGTCAGGTATTCTGCATTCAAAATGGCTCTGTCCTCTGTGTTTGTTTGGCTGTTTGCTCAGGGCTGTGGGAGAGAGAGTTCAGCGGTGAGAGCACAGATCATCGTACCTTCTTGGGGAAGAAATACACCAAAGTGATGATGATGCACAGAGCAGGTAAAAAAACACAGTCTGTCGCTGCTGTACTCCTGCCAGCAAATAAATGCAGCGAAAAGCAATTTGAGTTCTAAAATGGCTTGAACATCTGTAAGGTCCAATCTGCTTCTCTCCTATTTATCACTGTGTACCTTATGATTTATTTAACACGCTTTTCATATTTTATGCATTGTCTTAAAACAACAGCAAGGCAGAGCGAATATTCTGCTATGACGGCATTAAAATATGTAGAAAGACTGCATTGTATTATATTTAATGTTATATTATAATGTCCTTTCCAATACATAAAAAAGATTACTTCAGTGATCCTTTGTCACGTCGTCTAAGGTTGCATTCACATTTTGTTTGAATGGATTCAATTCAGCTCTGTAGTGTTTTCTCCTGTAGCTCAGTTCATTTAGGAAAGTGAGAACTCACCAAGTGACTGCAGTGACACAGCTGAAAATGCAAGTTTGAACCAACTTCCAAGTGAACTGCTGTGGAGAACTGCTGCTCTGAACTACTGCTGAAAAGCAAGAATGTTACATTATGGCAAATTCTCTCCTTGACTCTGATCTTTCCTCACCTCTGTGCATGCCTCCGCCTGTCATTTCCTCCAGGTTTGTACCGTCACCATGAAGACATTGAAAACATGGTGCAGGTTCTGGAGGTGCCCCTATATGGGGGCAAGGCCAGCGTGGTGCTCCTGCTGCCCTTCCATGTCGAGAGTCTGGCGAGGTTGGAGAAACTGCTGACACCTGAGCTGCTGTCCAAGTGGCTGGAGAAGACCAATATCACTAGTATGTCCATCTCGCTGCCTCGGGCAAACATCACCAGCACACTCAGTCTCCAGGTAAGTACAACAAACCTAACAGACTTTAAAGTTTAAGGTTTAAACTCATGGTAAGGTATTGCGATTGTAGTTATGCCAGTGGAATAGGCGTTAAGATATCTTAGGCTGAGTGACCACAGAGTTTTCGTCTGAGCGCCAGCATATTTTTTCAATTGTTTACCAATGAGGAGAGTGTGGTCAGAATGATTTTATTCTTCCAGGCCTTCCATTCCCACTCTGGTTTTAAAATAGAGCTTCTGACAAACAGAGAGACTGTTTACAACACTAAACACATAATGATGACTTGAGCTGCATTTTAATTGTGTAAAGTTAATTTTATCCATGCGGTGATGGCTGACAGGGTGACTGATTTTACACTCTGATTCCATCACTACAGCTCAGAATAACACGAGACACCTGTGTGATGAGAGGTGGAAATAAAAACCAGAGAAAAATAAAGCACACACTGTTAATTGGCCCCCATGATTATAAATGCAACATTTCGGTTGGATAGATCTCATCAGTCATGAACTTCTTTTTCAGTCTTTACTTTGGTAGCAGAAGCATTATTTTTAAGTTTTTTTATGTGACATATTTGAAGTAGTTTCTTCATCATCCAACAAAATGGCAAAAAAATACTTTGCTCCCTTGAGCCCTGCACCCGCTTTTCTGCCCCCCCAACAAGCTATGGGGACACACACCTTAATATTAAGATGGAATAAACTTTACCTCAGCCTCAATCAATTATTAACTTATGTAATTATAATACCTTGCTCCATCATACACTCCAGCTCTAAATACATCACAGTATAATGATTATTTTTCACATGTACAGTAGTATATTTCTCATGCTTTGATAACCATACAGTAAAGGCAATTACATCATGCCCGTCTTGTATGGCAGTCAGAGTGGTATCTCTGATCCCGACTGCTCTGAAAGGTTTGAAGAGTAAAGACTAAGCTGATGTCTTACAGCTCTTCTGATAAGCTGAGAAACCCATAGAGTGCAGTCAGAGGGGTGTCAGTAGTGTTCTTTTTTCACAGATTTTTCAGTGTAGCCCATCTGTGAAACCCTTTTCCATTTTAGGGTCATGTCTTTAAGCAAGGTACATCTCTAGGTTTGTGGTGCATCCCTTTTCCCCCTCCCTGTGGTATGCAGCACAGCCGCATGAGCTGTTGCTCCTGAATTTTTCCCCAAGGGCCTTGGCTGGCTCCGGCAAATCCTTGGAGTGAGTGTGAACAACCAGATGCTCCGTCCCCAGCAGGCACAGTCTATCTTGTATTAGCCTAATTTGCAGACTCACCTCACCTGCCCTTGCAACAGGGTTTGTGGTGTTTTCTTTTTAGGGGCATCTACAGGTAGCAGGGAGTAATAGTGGTTGATTCTATTGTCTTTTAATCCATGTTCCCTGCATTTGTATTTGACACAGCGGATTGAGGTGATATGCCTATAGAGCACATTAAACATGAACTGAAGAAGCGTTTCCTCCGTTTTTCAGTACTGTAGAGAAATTTGACAGAGTGGATCCCTACATGCAGCATCAATTGTAGTTTCTTTCTTTTAGTTTCTATCTTTCATTCATTTCCTGTTTCCACACACTGCATCATTTTTTCACTTCACCTGATACGGTTTCTCATATCTCCAAAAAATCCAGTCATCATTCTCATTGTTTCTTCGCCTTCTTCATCCTCTGCTTTGGTTTTTCCATGTTGCCTCATCTTTGTTCTATGCTTCTGTCTTGGCCACCTCCTCTTCCTGACTCTGCTTATCTTAGTTCCCTTTCTTTTCCCCTTCAAGAATAATTTTTTCTCCATTCATATGTCCTTACTCTTCCTCCTCATTTGGCTCCGCCGCCTCTTCTCTCACTGCTCCCCCTCGATGTTGTGCAGTGTTTCTCGCATGCCATTTCTTCCTCTTTGTTGTTCTTCTCCACGCATTCATCACCTGTGACCTCTGTTTCTTGCCTACTTTTCTGTCTTCCTTTTTCTCTTTAGTGCTCTTAGTAACTGAAGCAGTGGCCTGACTTGCCCTTTCCAGTTCAGTGCAGACTCTGAATCTGGTAAGTTCAAATGTCACTTCTTCCCACACTTCTCCTCTCTCCCTTGAGGTGATAGGCATCCAGCTGTACTCACAGCATTTGGGCTGTAACAGCCTTCAGCAGGGACTCAAACCCTGGCTGCTAGGAGGCTAAGAGGGGCCTGAGGATGACCATGACCTGTGGCTCCTCTGTGGGTTTCCAAAGCCTCCCACAGACTTCCTTTTGCAGGAGCACAAAGGTCATGCCACAGCCCAGCTGGTAGTCTGCCTCTATCTCTGCTCCTCTTGGCCCCAGAGCCAGCAGGTAGCTGGTCTGAGTCAGAGGAGAGGAAGCCAGGAGGAGCACCAGGCAGACAGGCAGCAGCTTAGTGGCTGCTGATGCTAATGTGAGTGCATGGGGCTTGTTAAGGTTCACACAGGCCAGACCGGAGACTGTGTCGGGCTGCTGACTGAAAGGTTGGAGAGTTGTTGAGCTAGTGTTAGAGCACGTATTTGACCAGGCCACAGGGTCCATAGCAGGGGCAAGGGCACAGACAAGTTGCTAGAATCACACAGGCCTCCACTCCTTTGAGAGTATCCTGCTGATGTGGGTCATGGCAAAAAGAAAGTTTCCCTTTCAAGCGTATTGTACTGACGTTAGTTGCAGGCACAGTTCTATAGTTAACTTTTTTCATTTGCGGTTGCCAAAGAATGTAGTCAGTAGGGATGTCTCTGTTGAGTTTTTTGCATGTGACACACCTGATTTTTCAAAAGGTACATAATCCAAATATTGATGGTCCTGATTCAAAACTATTAAGTCAAACTTTCAATTGTGCAGTGGTGTTACTGAGTGGAGGTTCTTCCTCCACAAATGATCTTTGGCTGAGTACAAGATAAATTTTGGTCAAGTAGGGCTGAACAATTAATCCGATTCAAACCAGTATTGCAGTATAATATGTAATTTTAAAATCACGGTTGTGTGTATGCTCTGCCCTACACTCCATGTAAAATCTGTAAGTAAGAATAAATGTAGATAACAACTTGAAAAATGGCACACATAAACTTTGGTGCTCGCAGTATACTGGATGAAAATGTCCAAGACAAGGTAAAAATGCACTCCACATGTTTACATATTTTATTGTTTCCTGTAGCAAGTGTATGGTTGAGCAACTAGAGACATAAATCAGCCTTGCGGTGGATGCGCTGAGAGCAGACAAGTGTTGATGTTTGTGTGCGTCCTGAAGTAGCAACAGTCAACAACATGTTCACACTGAGGCGAGCAGTGGAGCCATAGTCAGTGTCTTCTTTAGTTTGTGTGATTTGTTACAGCACTACTGACTGTAGTTCAGCAAGATTCATGTATTCAGTGGTATGGTGGTCCTACTTAATTGCAATTGCAATTGCAATATTATTTAAAAAAATGGAATGGAATTTTTCCCATATTGTTTAGATCTGGTGTGTAGGATTTAGTGACATCTAGTGGTGAGGTTGCAGATTGCATCCAAACTGAAACTTCTCCCGTGTGCCAAGCATGTAGGAGAACTAAGGTGTTTGGTTTGTCCATTCTGGGCTACTGTCGAAACAACGTGGCGGACTTCGTAGGTGAGGACCTGCTCCGTATGTAGAAATAAACAGCTCATTCTAAGGTAACAAAAACACAGTGCTGTTTCTGTCAGGTGATCATACACTGGTGAAAAGATAGTACTGAATATTATATTCCATTTCTGCCAACATGTCCCCCTAAATCCTACACACTGGACATTCATTCATTCATTTTCAGTAACCACTTACACTGTTAAGGGTCACAGGTGTGCAGGAGTCTGTCCCAGCTGACATTGGGCGAGAGGCAGGGTACACCCTGGACAATGTAAATGTAAAGTTTGTAATTTAAATTAACGACAGCTGATTTTTGATATGTCTTGGTCCCCAGGACATCAACTGTTTCACATAAATACAAAAATACAAAACACCATGACCTTCCAAGGGCATTGTTTAGCAATTTAAACTGACTAAAGTGATGATTCTTCTGACAGATTTGTTATCTTGTTCACTTGCATATGCAAGCAAAAACGCTGACAAAGGGGAGAGCGGCTGTCATAAAGTAAAGCAGGCTGAGGTGAGCAAAACACTGTAAAGAAAGGATTGGCATTTAAGACAGTGCCAAACCATTAAAATGTTCTCCAGACATCTCTTGTGCTCCACATTACTCACCAGCAAGAGACGGACCTTAAGATGCATTATGACTGAATGCAAAGCAAATTTTCACCTCGTACTGTTTGTCATTTTGTCTCTCTATGGGTGATGAAGTGGAGTCATACAACCTCTGGATTAGTTGTTTGTTTTTATTATTATTGACTTGAAACATTTTCAAACTGCATGGATGCGTCTTTACCTCAAATCCCACAGCTCAGAGTAAGTTCACTTGTGTTTGCATCCTTCTGTATCTTTCCATTGGTGTTGCATGCAGTCGCTTTGCTTCTAAAATTTCAGTCAGAGACAGTAGTTGGTGGTAAAGCGGTTGTGGTTGAGTGAGGGAGACGTAGTAAGAGGGAGGGAGAGAGAGAGAGAGAGGTTAGTTGAACCTGACAGATACAGAGGGCATGTCAGTAAAATCCATTTCCTTAGGGCAGGGTACACTGACTGGAACCTATTACCATGTCCTCTGTAGCTGTACATTGTAACCTCATCATGGGCTGATGAAATCCACTTTGGCCTCTTTCTAGTTTAACAAACATCTCTGAAGAGTTGTGCTGCCATGTTATTCTGCTAGCCATGCCCTGAAGAACAAGCTTTTGACATTAACATTGTCAGGACACTCCGGGGAGGAGGCTGTAATCTAGAACTAAAGCTTGAAACAACTCCTTTTGACACGGCTCTGACTTTGCCAGGGAAAGAGCAGGAAAACGTACTGTTGCACAAATCCTCTTTTGTCTCTGCGAGAGAGTTTGCCAGACAGAAGGGAAAAAAACTTTTTGCTCTTGTAAACAACTAAAAGTCACTGTACTTTGCTCTCATTATGTAACCTAATTATGGACAAGCACTTGAATGTTTTGGCCTCTGCTTCTGTGACTCGTCAAGAGTTGTCTGCCTCCGTTTGCTCTCTCCAGAAAAAGAGGTGCATTCGAGGAATCATTATGAAAGAGCTAAAGCTCCAAACAAACCCTCAACCCACTCCAATCTCATTTCATCTGTCTGCCCAACCCCTCTGGCCAGTGACAGCCTGCCATGTCTTCTCTGACGATCATTTTTCCAATTGGCTCAGGCAAATAATTGCTCATCACTGTGCGTTAATACTGTTTACCACTCTGTCTGTCAGTGCTTGGGATGGCCATGGAGTCCTGAGATTAGAGGGGGGCATCTGGACAAACAGGAGATCATAGTGTGTGTATGCCAATCCTAACACTAGTGTCCTCTGTGCGAGGCTAATGAGAACAAACAAAATCACGCACCTCTGGGTCATGCTACATGGATTTGCCACATCCAGATGCACCCATTCCCTCTTTCACCTCTGTCCTGTCCGTCGTATAAGTCCTAAGGATCAAATTCCTTTTTGTAGGTCTCACATGTGACTGTAATACGCCATCAGTCAGCGGCCGCACGTTGGCTCTGCTGACCTAAATAGAAGTGACATTCTCAGGCAAGTGAGCTGAAGAGGTGGAGGAGGACGAGGGGGGTCAATGATTGCTCGGGGACAAGGTGGAAAGCGTCACAGAGAACTATAAATAGCTGCAGAATTCTGCCTTTCTCTTTCTTTCCGTCTCCCTATTTGTGGTGTTCTCCTTTGGTGAAGGGCAGACTGTGTCGGAGTCTGTTGTCGGAGACGGAGAACCCTCTTAACAAGCCTGGCCCAGAGGTCACTGGATAAACCACCCTCATCGCTCTCCCCCTCTGTCTCTGATCCAGTGCTGACCAGGCCACACACACGTACACACTAATGGTCGAGCTCAAGCTCCATTCTGGCTGTATCTCCAGTCGGTGACTAAGACGTATGAGTGTGCACCGGAGAGCTCACTCAATCACGGCTAATGAGGTCAAAAGGCCATCAAATATTTACAAGAGCACACTCCGCAGTATACAGTGTCGAGGGACAGCTGTTTTAACACAGCTACCACAGCTCTGCATCATATGAATTAATCAGATGTGTTTCATGGCCATTAGTTAAATATCTCGCTAAAAGCTAAGGTTCCTTTTTTTTTCCCCTTTTTCATTTGTGATAAAACAGCCTTGTGGAATAAAAAGCAGTTCATGTGTATGTGTGAGCAAGTGAATGGGAGCGCATTGACCGTGCAAAAGAGGTAAAAGCCCATGTAAATAAGATACCAATAGCGGTATTGCTGATGAGACTCAATAAAGAGATGGAGAGGCTTTGAAGCCTCAAGAGAGCTGATAGAAAGGGAGGCTTTTTTTTTTTTTTTTAAGCCTGCATCAAATGTGTCCGTGAAATGGAGCTGTGATGATGCCAGTGCCACATACTGCATACTTGAAACCACCCACACAGAATGTTAAGGGCAGTATTGAATTAAGCAGAACACGTCTGCAGTTGTTTAAGGTGGCGACAGCTTAAAAGAATCATTTTGAGCGCATGATTGGTGAGCCAGAGGGAACGGGAGGTGTAAAACTGTGCAGGATCAGTGGATGTTTAGCCTCGTGTTTTCTATGATGTTGGACTCTATAGTCACGATGTAGACATCACAGTTGATTGAACCAGGCTGGATTTAGTTTGTTTCTGTTTTGAGGTCAGTTGATGTTGAGGATGGGGAAATAAAATCGCACAGTGTGTGGTGTCGAAGAATTCAAATCATTTGCCTTCTGATCCAGAAGATGCCTCATCAAGATTGATTTATTTAGGTATGTTCCCTTTGTTGGACATAAAAGAGGCAGATGGGAAACATGTGGAAAGAGAGGGGGATGACATGCAGCAAAGGTCCTCAGTGGGGTTATTGCATTTGTTGTAACCCTTCAGTTACAAGGGCACTAACATAAATGATCTTTATAACCAGAATTGGGAAACATGACATCATATAGTAGGAGAAATGGTGAAAAAAAACCCTGTCCAACATAATCTGCAAGCAAAAATGGCAATCAGTCCCAAGTCTTCGCTTCTTGTTTGTGAGAAGTTGTGGCTTTACTCTGTTTTATGACATTGTAGACTCAAATATTTATAGATATGGGCGTCACTTAGCAAAACAAGCAATTTAAAGATGTCAGCTCAGGCTGGTGAGTGTTTTTTGATTATTTTATGACATTTCATAGACCAGTGATTAATCCAGAATATAATCAATAATGAAAAAGTTCCTCAAGTACATTCAGTTCTGCACACAACCATACAAGGTTTTTCATGGGATTTTGGCAGTTACCTAGTAACATGACTTGAATCAGTCGGTCTGTTGTCCTTTTTACTCAGTTGTTCGCCATGTGCTGCTCTTTGATTGGCTGTTAAGAAAGAAATATCTGATGTTAGTGGAAGTGGTTATGTGTGGTTTGTAGTCTTTCCTTGGTTTTGATCATCTTAACGCCTTTTCTCAGGTCTGTTTCGAGAGTGCGCAAGCTCTGGCTAATATGAAAAGAGCATTGTTTGGCAATTGTCTCCCTTTTTGATCTCTGCTTTCTCCTCATCTATCTTTTTTCCCTGTTGTCATTATTAAGGCTGCTCTGTCTTTTACCGTCAGCAGCAGTGTCTCCTCAAAGATAGAGCTGTAACATGTCCTGGCTGCCACAACCTATCCCCTTAAACCCCCCACAGGTACACCCAACAAGCTACTTAGTGGGCTCAACCGTCGAGCTGAAATAATGTGAAGCTGAGTGCTGCACGCCTGAGGGTTGATGCCATGCTACCTCAGGCCTGGTTAGACTGCACCGCTGTAGGCCAAGTAAGCTCTACACATACACACACACTGAGGAAACCACCAGCTGACAATGCCTGTGGCTCTCACTCACAGACAAATAGCTCGTTGATGCTGTGTGCAAGGCATCAGCAGTCCACCCAGTGCTGTTCCATCTAAGATTCATGTGGTGCTTCAGAGAGAAAGGGCAGCCAAAGAGCACCTCCCAGAGGTTTTTTTCTCCCCATATAATGCAGTGCCACACCTCGGTGGTGCACGAGGCCTCCATAGACTCCTCTGACACCCCTGGTCTGTTTCCCAGCTTGCTGCCACAGGGTCCCTTAATTTTTAAACACCTTATAGCTTCAAAAAAATTAACCAAGTGCTTTTGCCTTGACGTGCAGAGCAAGAGAGTTTGAGAGGAAAGCTAAGTCATGTGGAGTTGACTGGTACTATTTATATGCTTTGTAGTGGCACCTGCACGACTGTAGGCCAAGTGTGCTTGGTCCTCGTGGAATACTGGTAAAGAGAAAGAGGAGGGATGAACATGGGTGACACATAGAGACACAGAAGCCATCTGCTTTTCCTCACACACACACATTTGTCTTCAACAATCTGAGGAATCCACCAGCTTAAGTCTGCTTCTGTTTCCTTGTTAGATAAGGAGCAGGAAAAACCTGGAAACGATTGCAGACGGAGATCGAGAAGTTGAGAGCGATGTATACCGGGGCCGAGTCGGGGCCTGTCACAGAAAGAGAAGGATGAGGCCGGGGGAAAAAAGACTGAGTTAGGAGCAGAGGGAGAGAGAGAGACAGAGTGGGATAAAATAGAGGCAGGCGGGGCAGATGAGGGATGAGGATGCCAGGCGAGTGGCAGAGCAGCATAGGAAGACAGTGATGTAGTGGTAGCGAGTGGAAGAAGAGAGGAAGAGTGGAGGAATAATGGATGAGGACAATAGAAGTGCATTAGAGCAGGAGGTGTGTGTCTGTGTGGAGAGGGAGCTTTGCATGAAAACACTAGAATGGGATTGACAGATGCCTGCAACTGTATATACATCTACTTATTTCGTGTTTAGGCATAAGCCGACATGATCCAGTTGAACTTCCTCTCGCGTGCACATCTCAACTTTTAAGTAGAAAAGCAGACATTCTACATGGATTATTATAGTTGTCCATTAGCACGTGGTTTTAAGAGCTGAGCAGTATTATACTGAGCTGTAACAATGGAGTTTTGAAAGGAAGGCCAATGTCAGCAAGCAGCACCCACAGAGCATTCACATTAACCCAGACAGCTCCTCTAAATGATTTACTGTTCCCGTCTGCCGGTAAAAGATATTTCCAATAAAGAGTTTAATCATCAAAAGTTTAAACAATGCTAGAAAACAAGATCTTCACCCACTCGTCTCCCTGTGCAGCTTTCCTTCCAGCCGTGGCCTCCGCGCACATCCACACACAAGTCCGCACAGTCACACGCTCACACCCACACATGCTCTCATCTGGCCCCTGGAGAAGCCTGTCACTGTGAGTGGCCCTCTGCCATGGGAGGATAAACTACCTGTCATGACGACGACTTTCTGTGGAATTCATATCAGAGCCAAAACAAAGGAGGTGCTGAGGTCACGGGGCATCACTCTTAAATTATTCATCCTCTGCTTCCTCCTTCCGTCTCCTCTCTGCCTGTCGCCCACTTTGTTCTGCCAGCTCACAACAAGGGCAACTGTCAGCCTCCTTCCCGTCTCGAAATTTTTTGGGATAGAAAGTAAATAAACATTATGGTCCAAACTCCTTTTAGAAAAGTTACTGATTGACTGTTTTGGAGGGTATGTTTATGTTGACGTTAATCATGTGGCAAGGATCGGGAAGGGCAGCGTGTTTCATCTACTTCTGAGGGTCACAGCATCATGAAATTTTAAAATGTGCTTTCCCTCCCACTCGTTGTTTGGTCTCCTTGCGTGCATAATTGATCAGTGTCCTGGCAGCTGCTTGTTCGCATACACTTGCAGGATGTCTCTATATAGGATGGCCTCAAAGCTTTGGGAGAATTGATTTAAGGCAGTGCATAAATTCCATCACTCTGTGTTTTTCCATTCTAGAAACAGTTGTCTGCTTTGGGCTTGACTAACGCCTGGGACCAGAAGGCAGCTGATTTCTCCGGGGTGTCCAGCAAGGGCAAGGGGAAACTCCACCTGGGTGGAGTCCTCCATTGGGCTTCCCTTGAGTTGGCTGCTCAAGCTGGGAAAGGAGAAGCAGATCTGGAGGAGGAGAACGTCGAAAAGCCCAAGCTGTTCTACGCCGATCACCCCTTCATCATCTTTGTTAGAGACAACGCCACTGGAGCCCTGCTGCTGATGGGAGCTCTGGAGCATGTAGAGGGAGAGGCCCTCCATGATGAACTGTAATACCACCGACATCTATCCTTTTTCTTGTCTTCTTTGGCTCTGTTTCTTACACACTCCCTCTCAAAGACAACACACTGGTTTCTAAGTCGAGACATTGTCATTCACTGTGGCACACTATCACATCAAACTATGGCTGGCTGTCATACTTTGACACTGCATAGTCTGGCACTGACTGACACTGACACTGCCATACCCGACAGTTACACAGTCACACACACATACCGACGCCTACATGGCATACATAAAAATACAGTATAAGACATTACTAAAGTTGACGGATACAGCAAAAACACTAACTCGGAGAGACTTACTGCATTTTCTCTCTCCCGCGCATGTGCACCCCTACACACACGCACACACACACACTCTCAAGGCCTCAATGATCAAGTCAACACAAAACAAAATGACAAGAATGCTCTGACAAACACTAAGATGCTGACAAGCAGAAGTGGTTTCACTCGCCCAACACTTAGAGCAGCATCAACAAAGAACTTTAACAAATAGAAGCTCACAGTGACACTTGAATCCTCCCTGTCAGGCAAACACAAAGGCAGGTGGGTGCGTGTGCTTGTGTGTGTGTGTGTGTGTGTGTGTGTGTGTGTGTGTGTGTGTGTGTGTGTGTGTGTGTGTGTGTGTGTGTGTGTGNGTGTGTGTGTGTGTGTGTGTGTGTGTGTGTGCTCGGTGACCGACAGATCAAGGGTGCTCTCGGAGCTGGCAGGGACCTATGGCGGGGTCCCCTGGGCGACATCAGAGGAAGACTGATGGATCAGCCAAGTGCTTATTGATGAGCCAGCTTAATGCTAATAGCCGTAATGAGTCACAACGCTTGTCAACAACACGGAGAGGACGGGGGAACCTTTTAATCTCTTAATACCATCAGGGATCAATGACACCGTTATGCCGCTGGAAACAAACATGACTGACATCGCTCGACTTAAATGTAACAACTTAATATTTAGGATAATTGCAGCCGTTCAAAGAGGTATTGATTGTCATTTCCAGATTTGTTTTTTATAGCACCAGAGGGGTGGTTGTGATATGTGAATGAACTACTGTAGTGACTGCCTAAGTGTATGTTTGATATTTGATATGGTGCATTTTTTAAAATAAATATTTCTATTTGATACAAAGCAATCAATCATCAAAACATGTATTATTAATATATAATTCATGTGGACTGCCACAGCTCCATCTTTCTTGACAGCACTGATACCGGCCAAGACAGGAGTCTGTTTTTTGTTTTATTTTATTTTTTTCTTACTTCTATCCTGAACTGAATTGGCTGACACCGAGCCTCAAGGGTGTATGGAAGCAGATTTAAAGCCCTGAACCAGCATCAGTTATTGAATTTTTAAGGGGCAACACACGATAGGCTGGCAGTACCTAGAAAGTGCAGCAACAACTTTGTCAACACACTCACCCAACAAACAACAAAGGTAAAATGTTTCTCTAGTATCTTATATCGTGTATTTTATTAAAAACTCTACATTACTGTCCAACTACATAGGGTGCTTTTGTGTTGTAATAGATGTGTCTGTACACACAAAACACTCACTGTTTACAGTCTGACCTTTTTCTCGAGATGCTGTCAAAGTCTGGTACTGGTGAAAGAAGTAGTTTATTTTCTTGAAAGTGAAAATGTGTGCTACATCTGTTCTGTTACAGTGCTAAGTAACAACGTCTAGACACACAGCTGGTCCGTCTGATGCACAGCATTCAACGAATCTGTTCCAGTAACACTCAGGTATTACAGCTTTGTTCCTAATTTAGCCCTCTGCACAGGTCTGCTCAGCAACAGTAGGTGTCGTGCACTTGTGTGTGTGTGTGTGTGTGTGTGTGTGTGTGTGTACTGTTAGCGAGTGCATTCATGTGTGAATAAAGCTACCACAATGACCTCTGCAGTGGCCTCCTGTGCAGCAGAGACTTGTAAAGGGCACCATACTGCAGGTATACTCCACACTGAATAAACCCGGGAGCCCAGTTTAGACAAGCCGATGATGGATCCGAGGCCGTCCACTGTGAGCACATCAATCCTGCGCATTCCAACACCAGCTCCCCGCTGACTCACCTTCACAATTTATTCAGCTCAGAACACTGACGAACACATACATGTCTACATCTGTTCACAGGGGAAAGGTAAGAAAACCTCGGTGATCTCAGCGAGCTATATGTACAGTATGTGGAACTATGAGGATAAATATGATATGTCAGTGTAACATTTTAATGCAGCAATAAATATATATGGGCTCTTTGTCCTGTCTTTTGGCACAAATGTTTGTGTTTTGCCAGTTTTTCAGTCAGTTTCTGATTTTAATGCTTAATTTTCTCAGGGACTTCTCAGTGTACACCCAGATGATGAGAGTTGTATGACAGCTGTTATTTCAGTGCCTACAGTCACTATCAAAGTGCTTTAAAGCTGCGACGTGAGCCTTGAAATACACACAGGCCTATTGATTTGATTTCTTAATTAACATATACTTGTGCTTTTTTCAATTTTGATGATGCTGCTGAGCCATACTTTGCACAATAGGTAATATTTTTTTCCTCTGGATGACAGCATTTAGCGGAGGATTTCCAACTGATAAATACAAGTAAGTCCCAAACCAGACTGATTTGTGGAAGACTATATAGGTTTTTGAATATAATTATCCATAAAATTAAAAGGAATTTATCTTTTTAGGGAGCAACTGAGAAAGTTGTAATGCTGCCATGGTTAAATGAATTTTAAAAATGAAATGTAGTTGAATTGATAGTAAGGTTGTATCATTACTTAGATACATTTTGGATACCATGTGTTAAAAACAATACGATATCCATTAATTTTGCTTTCAATAGTATCGAAAGTATTAAAGTTATAAACAAAACCTAGGCCTTTATTTGCAGGTTGGTAATTTAAAGAAAAAAATCTGATTTTTTTTTTGTGTCTAGAACTTTTTTCTTTTGCCGTACTATCAAAAGTGTTATCAAGTATCTTTTTTTTTATCTACTAGTATTGTATTTAAGTTACAATTCTGGTATGCTGACAACAGTTACTCACAGTGCCTTTTGAGACAGCCTTTTCTATATTTGTCGACTGTGTTTGTCTCTCCTCAGCACACACTGTCCGGGAGCACTCTTTGCAGACAGCAAGCAGCAATATTTTGGTAATTGAGGTGAACTGCATTACGAGTTCTCTGTGATGACTTGATACTATCAGCAACAGTAAAGCTTCTCCTCACTCTCGCATGAAAAAAAAGGTTTGAATTTAATGTTTAATCCTGATTTTGAATAAAACATGATAAAAGTGAGACCATGAACTCCCTGTCTTCCCCGCTGCCTTGTATGATGGGTTCAACTCTTGGACAATCCAAGTGGCAGAAAAGTGGGTGAGACCGCGAAAGAGCACTCAGAGCAGAGTCATCCCAGTTACAGTACGGTACTTACCCTTTAGAGGGAATCACAGAAGTGGCTCTGCTCAACTGGGGGTCAACTTGCTGATAGTATTGCTACAGGGGCCCCTCTGTTTTGGCCTTGCTTCTGTTAAAAGCTTGAGATAGGGCAAAAATAAGTGGCAGGCATGTGATACACGGAAAACAGCGATGTTTCCTACTGGTGTTTGACTGTAGGGAAACACATAGCCAAGTGCTTCAGAGACTTTTAAGATGTGGATTTAAACCTACAATAGGAATGGGAGATAAGATTATAATGAAGATGTACTTTCTCAGCTATTTAGAAAACAAATGGCCTTCAGACATAAATCAACCTAACAAGTGTTTACATAGCTTTAACAAAAGTTCCCATTAGGCTCTTAAAAGCTGGGACATGTCTTCCTGCTACTGTTGATGACTCAGGGAAAATTTAGTTAATTAAAACAAGCTTAGTTAATTTTGTATGAATCAGAGTAATTTAGCAAATATTTATTAATGAATTAAGAGCCCTCAGAGATGCGGAAAAATAAGATATTGTACTGAAAACAAACCAACGCTGACTGAGACAGAAGTGAAAAAACATTGCCTATTAAAACTGAATTAAAAAATATGGCAGAGCACTGTACAGGCTGATACCTTAATAAATAGTAAGCCCCTTTGTTGCATGGGGTAAAAATGATGGGGCATTAGTCAGGTCACATAATGTTATGTAGTTTCTCTGAGGGACTGTTTATTTAAGAGGAGGCAGGAGGTGGTGCTCAAAGGGGGAGGCATGTCAAATCATTTTTAAAGCACTGGGGACGGATCTGAATTTAATGTACTTCATTTTGGCTTAGATGAGGGGTATAACTTTAAATGGTTGTATTTTGTTTTGTTTTTTTACCACCGATTTTTAAAGAAAACATGCAGGTTTGGAAGGCATGAAGATTACACCACTTATCATAGCCAGAAACTGTGAAAATAGAAATTATTGTTGGATTTGATGAAATACCTTAAGAAAAAAAAAAAAAAATCAACCACGTCTGAGCTTAAAATAGTGAGTGAATTAAGGGTGATTTGGACACAAAGTCAGTATAACTATACAGGGATTGTCTTCTAACCTGATGAGTGAAACCCACACTGACCCATAGCTGTGAAACCACATAATCAAAATTGCATGCCCTCATATATGTGACATCATGTAGTTGGGTGGGACAAGATTCAAACAACATGTTGTCCCTGCAGTGCATGAGGCAAGGAAAATGACATACGCTTTTAACTGGTTTTCATCATAAGGTCATAAAATTGTCATAGCTAATATATTACACTTTGATGGGAACCTGATTATAAAGTACTACTGTTCCAAAATCAGTAAAACTGTCTTCATATTGTGTCTATTTATTTTTTAAATGAAGCTGTTTTTATTTTGTCCCATTCCTCCAAACACACTTGGGTGATTGGGACAGTGCTAAAAGGCTTTGCTAATAAAGAAAATGATCATCCTGTGTATGCTCTAGATTAGTGCTTCCCAACCTCCTCACATGTGCAGAACCCAATCAACCATGAAAATATTTATGGACTAGCTGGATTTTGCTAAGTGCTTTTTGCAGGCCATTTTTGCCAGCTGGACTAGCCAATTACCAAAAAGCACTAAGTTTACACTAATACACTATCAAAGCCAAACGTAACACTCAGCCTTGACCTCTTAACCTATTCCTAACTAATCCTAATTAGCATTTTTTTTTTAACCTCAACCTCATTTTTTCTTTAACCCAATTAAATGTATTCAGTGAATTTTGGACTTCGAGGTTGTTTTTTTTTTAGTCAATTAAATGTGTTAAATGAAATTTGGTGGGAGAGAATTAAGGGAGGGTGTGGGAGGGAGGGAGCTGTTGTGAGAGTGAGGAGTGACCCCTTTATATCGCATGAGCTGTGGATGGACTTCAGCAATTAAGTTTGGCAGAAATGTACATGGAGTCTTTATCCATAATGATGAACAGGAAAAGAAATACGTGCATGTGAAATTATATCAAAGTATGAAATAAACTGCAATAAATATGCATACACTGACCTTAATCAAGTGATAAGATGTGCTACCCCAACCACTCAAATGATATAGTCAGTTTACTTGAAAGTGTATGTCATATGTCATGCTGCCTTGGAATATTTAAAAAAACAAACATTCCTCCTTAAATGGTTAGGTAACGAAATGTATCGTTCGTTGGGCTATTTTCAGTTTTAGTTATAGCTTACAGAAGGATGAAATTCAAAAACTGTCCCAATTACCCTTAATTTACCCTGTTTCAACAAAATCACTTTTAGGTCACCATGGGTGAAAAACCAAGCCCTTTTTTCAGCTTTAAGATTTCGTCTTGAACTAACGTTTAACTTCCAAACACAAAGGGTAAATTTTAAAAATAGATAGTCATTTATTGTGGAGGGAAGGTAATGCATATTCTGCACATCGATCGGGGTGGCTCAAGCAAAGATAAATGTAGGTTTGGGGAGGGTCATAACAAATAAGTATTTAGTTTTGCAATAGAGGAGCATATTTAGGTTTTATGGTTTATGGATCAAACACACTACATACAGTGTGTAGATGTAGGCCTATAGATGCTACAAGGGGACTATAATTTAACTGCAATTTCAAGAAACACAAGGCACCAGTCTGCTATCCACCAGAAGCTTGTTGTTGTTTTTTAATTACAAATAACAGAATGAAAATTAGCCCATTAGCTGAAATTAGAGATTTGTTTTATTCATATTATATATATACATATATATATATATGTATATATATATATGTCGCTGAGAAGTACAACTTTCCTCCAGTGGGTTTGTCGTCATTTTGTATGAACATGGCAACCGGAAGCAGGCAGTTTATTGATAGCCAATAGGAATGCAGTATGATGGTCCCGAGACCTCAACGCACTGTATTACATTAGACAACATACTCGCATTATTTCGGTTAAGAATCGCAGGGCCAATGTAATGTTTTTCCTACAAGGTTAACATCAGACTCAGGTAAGAACTATGTGGTTCGGCTACAGAATAAAAGAAACATTACATTTATTAACACAAATAGCCGCAATAGACCAGTAAAGCTGTTGCGGTGGAACTAAAAGGTGAAAATACGTAACTATTTTTTTCTGCGTCATTCCTGTCAGGTAGCGACCTTCAGCTACAGCTAGCTAAGGCTTTGCTAACACTGGCTAACCTAAACTGTTTCACAGTAGTTTGTAAGCCGTTTTATATAACACATTTAAATGAATGTTTCTAATATGAATTATTCAAAAGAAACGTTAACGCTAAATGCGAACAATACAATACAAAAACTCATGTTTCACAATTACTGTTCTGTGAGGTTAACGTAAGGGTATATGACTGTCACAGAAAGGTGCATATATTTTTTTAATTGAAAAACTTAATAGTGGTTTCTCAGTCTTAATCAGGGCACCTCAAGTAAATGAAAAATAAGGCAGGAAGTCCGTATTACTCAATTTTAATTTACAGTATGTCTGCCCTTCTCACAGCAAAATATTTTGACTCATGGCAGGAAGAGCACAGGTGTAGCTAATGATATTAACTATGGCGCTGCTCCATTTGTGTGTCCATGTAGACTAATGAACAGCACTATTAACGTCACACCTTTTCCACAGCAGACATTTTGGCATGTCATATGAGGGTAAGCGCAAGTGTAATTGTTAGCCAGATGAGTGTATTCCATTTAACGTTAAGTGAGCTTTTCCAGGGCCATGGTATTTTGCATGTTGGCTCGCTGACATACTTAGTGGGACGCGTAATGGAACTGAGCCATTGTTAACTAAGTTTGTTTAACTTGTGCCTTTCCTGTCCTCGCATCACATTCAGTTTTTGAATCACCCCAGATACTAGACAATACATTTTCCCTGCATGTTTGATATAAATGTTTTAAAACATATAGCTAATGTTACCTGACTTAAACTGAACGATGTCATGATTGGTTTCACAGTGACTGACTACTTTTTTCCTGTGTTGTTTTGTTAGTTTAGTGGAAAACCGCAATATTCCCATTGGTATTACGTCTTGGGAGTATCCTCAAGCTTTGGCTCTTGTCTACTCATTTGTTTTTGCAATGTCAATGACAGGCTGGGCTAACCTTACCGGCATGGTTTGGCAAAAGGTCAACACTATTTCAAAGTTTTCGAGGAGGAATTTGCACCTGTAAATCAAGGTTTTCCATGAGCCATAATATGAACTATTTGGACTATATGGTTCTGTATTAGTGCATGCAACTTTAAACCCATAATTGATAAGTGAGATCAATCACAAGCCTACAAAAAACTTTTGATGGCTAAATATCACACAATAGCTTTACTCTGTCACAATCGTCTATTGTCTTTTTCAGCAGCAGATAGTTAATCTGCCTGAAGCAGACCGTCTGCAGCAGCCCATATTAATGTTATTGATCACTGTCAACTTTTGTGCTTCCTCCAAACTCAGATCACTGTAGTGTAGTTTGGGTTTCTTTGCTTTTTTTCTTTGCAGTAAAGGTTTCTTTTTTCATTAGTCCCTTTCTCTGTTCTTCTCCCCAATAACCTGTCTCCTTTATTGCACACAGTCCTTAGAAAGTGACAACTTGGGAAACTGAATCAAAGTTTCAATAAAGCCTGGACTGCTGTGGGCTTTGACAAGTGAGGTGGCTGGAGTGGAACAGTACAGAAAGAGACTGAAGGAGGACATATCGGTCCCAGAAAGATAAATAGTTCATGAAGCTGTTGACTTCACCATTTTATTACTTTTGTCTCTGAATTTTCCGGCTGCCTGCAGCTCTTTCTGCCCACAAATTATTCATCGTGCTCCCACAGGCCCCAGCTGTCAATCCCAGGATTAGGAGTTGGTATGGACGATGGGAGTTGCAAGTTTGTCATGAGCTCAGGTGCATGCATGCTTGCCAGGATCTTGATAAAACTATAGAAGCTATTATGAGACCAATCATTTTAGCTTTTCTCAGAAAAAGACAAAGCTGTAGCAGTGAAGGCTCTGAAATTAGACAAGATGGTGTCTTCATTTCTTTGTTTTAGTTCTCTGACCTTTCCTCTCTCCTCTATTTTGAAGCAGACTTAGACGAACTGGAGAAGACAAAGAGCTACAACCTTTCTAAAAGGCTGAAGTCTTGCATGTGAATAGTCGGAGGTCGAACCTAACGGTAAATATTAATGATGGCTGCACACAGGGACATATACATACTCCTTGTCTGCAAACATGACTCATATTTTGTAGAGGATGTGATTATTTGTGCATAAACATCTCTCAAACGTTTTGAAAATACTGTTACTCTTGTTAGGTTTCATTTTCTATTCTTTGCATTAACTATTTGTCAATTATTTAGTGCAGTCAATTATTAATTGATTTGGAGGATAACACACACATAAAAATTATATGCATACATGCAAATACTCTTAATGCATTGCAAATGAATTTAAGTATGACTGTGTGCACACAAGGTGAAATCCAGGTCTTTCCGGCAGATTTTTTGCAGCTTGATGATGTTGAATATTTCTTTTTGATGTGGTTTACAGCAAATCTTTAAAATGACAAAGCATCACGTAATTATCCCATATCATTCTCCTCAAAAATGCCTAATTGTGTAATTATATGATTACCTCTGGATGGAAGAAATTGTGATTTTTCCTCAGGAGTTTGGATTTTTATTTATACAGTAGTAAATCTCAGCACAATTACACCAACTCTTAACTCCAGAGTACTGTCAAAAGTAATGACAGTGCTTAAAATAACAAGAAAAAAGAAACGTTGACAATGTGAAATAGATGTAATTATGGAAATTGGTGTCCTTCGGTATATCACTGCATTTCAAAGGTCCACTGAAGTGTTTTGTGTATGTCAATCAGTGCACATACAGGACTTCATGTCTGTGTATCCATGCTTACATACCGTTAGCTATAGAGAAATGGACCATGAGTGCGGTGAAAAGGCTTTGGTGGGGTCAAAAAAAAAAGCCAGACTGTGTGCCAGTTATCTGGTAAAGCATTCAAACTGGTTAATGGAAACGTTGTCAGCAATGAAGAATTGATGGTCGGGGTCTTGCAGCCACTGACAGTGGCACTCTGCAGGGTTGGAACTGCATCGCAGGCGAACATTAAACTTGAATACCACTCAATTCAAGACATATGTTATTCTTGTGCTCTACTACAGTCCAATCAATGTTTGTGAACATGAACAACTCTCATCTTAAGCCAAAAAACAGACTTCCAGGACTCGCCTGCTGTGTCATCCAGACTAACTGTCTCAGAAGTGCTTCATAAGCAGTGAATGGAAGTTGGATTTTGTGAGCCACCAGATGTTTATTTAAGCTTACAGAACCAAATGAGGTTTTTTTTTCTCTAGTGATGATACCAGTGCTGAACCAGAACATTATGCTCTTATTCCTTAAAAATCATTCCTTCTCTTCAAGACAATTCTGTTTTTGTTTTTTTTAAAGATTGATTCTCAAATGTACTATACATGACTTCGAAAACTAAAAAACGAACCTTTTATACAGTACTAATAGTTATTATGTCAGCCTGTAACCTACATATGTGTTGAATCTCAACACACAGTTGAAATTCTTACTTTAGAGATTAATTTTGTAGCTCTGGTTTTGTTTCAGCGAGGCTGCAGATTATCAAGTCAAGGCAAAGAGTTGGATGAAACATCTATATGTAAATGGACTGCTGGGGAAGTCAGTTTATTAAATGACTCCATACTTCTAAAAGGAAATTTAACTTAAGTGTGATCCACCTTACTCTGCTGCTAAGATTTTATTTACAGTTTGCCCCCCACTTTTAGCTTAAATCATTGAGCATAAAATGATGGTTAAAAGTAGGGTTGACCATTATACTTTCACATGACATATACCAATAATCTTGCAATATTATTACATTTCTATAATATTGGCAATGACTGGTTTATTGCTCAAATGTGAATAGAATATATCCAGTGGAGTACTGGAGGGTATATGCAAATATACAGGGTATAACCCACTTCTTTTTCTGGCTGTTTCCAGTATACCCATCTATCAGCCAAAAAGCTAATGGAATGTATAAGAGAGTATACCCACTTCCTCCTTGGTAACCTACTGATCTACCTAGTGCTACACCCACCTCATCAGATACCACTGCAACACTGGATATATCCAAATTAAAGTCCCAGCATATAAGGTTATAACAAGAAGTTAAATAAGGCATCACTTTAGTGTAATTTGAACTGCAAATATCAAAATAAATAGCATAGTATACTATGCATATAGTCACAAGTCATCTTTCCCTCCGCACACTACACTGCTGTTAACAGCAATACTGTTCCCTGTCCTGAGTCTTTGTCCTGTAAATGTGCTCACTTGGTTAATTGTATACATGGTCACATAATTAAGTTTCTGTTTCAACTGTGCTAACTGAGTTCCCAGTAATCAAAATTACGTTTTTGCCGTACAGCAACCCGAGTGCACCAGACCCAAGTAATGTTTTTTCATTTAACAGTTTACCTGCTGTTTTCCTCGAATCTCATCTCATTTGCCTTAGTTAGTTACTGGTATTTTTCTCTTTGTAGTGTAAATCTTTTTGTTTTTTAAATTGTGCAAACAAAATTAAATGTAGTAAAAAGCAGAAAATGGAAAAAAAAAAAAGGACTGTAGAGAGCAGGTTGAGATTGCTGGTGCGAGCTCAGTGATCCTGCACAGTCACTGTCCTCTCATCAATTGAATTAATAGAATTAATTACGACCTTCCACCTGGGAACACACTGCTGGCATTGACATCTAGTGTTTATGTATGCTTTTGTGTGTGCATGTGTTTGTGTACATGCACCTTCCCCTTGAAAATAACAGCAATGGAGTGCCGGCAGTGATCTCGCACGCACGCACACACACTACAATGACAAGACTGTCGCATGCACATTTTGCTGTAGCTGCCTGTTAGCATTATTCAACAAGACAGCTCCATGTGTAATCTACATAGTGATATAATTTAGCTAATATCAGAGATAGCTCAGGCACCACCTGCTTGAATGTTTAAATTTCTGGTGAGGAATGGGGCCAGGTGGGGTGGGTGGGGGCGGGGGGGTCTTCATGGAGTTAGAACACAGCCCTTTCCAATTATGATGTACATCGTTATAATTGGGGGATACAGGTCATTGGGTGTAATTGCACAAACTTTTCCTGCCATTTTTCTGGGGTGTGCACAGTTGCATGGTGACATTATCACACTTAATAACCACCTTTTTTCCTCTCTTGTCCTTGGACTCACCATCCAGCTGAAGTTGTCATTAGTTATGTGGATCATTCCTGGTGTAACCAAGGGCTTGTGGATGGAGGACAAAAAGAGGAAGCTGTATAATTCCACCAAGGACACCTCCATCACAACCATGGCAGCGGGCGGAGTCCTCCGCACCCTCACAGGTATAGCCGACGCCCCCTCCCCAGCCGAATGTAGCTGCAGTGGAGTGCTGCACCGACAGATAACGACTGAACCCCAGTGAGACGTGTTATGGAGCCCTTAATGAAGGAGTTGTGCCCCATTGAGCCCTATAATGAATGTTCTGACATTGAAAATCCCAGGGGGGGCTGCTTAATTCCTATGAGCAGGTTCAAGTAGCTTACACATTTTGATAGAGAAAATAGTGGCAAAAAGTAGTGATGACGAAACAATGTTTAGCTGCAGTTTTTTAATTGGCTGTGCAGTTTGATATGCATGTACCTGCGTGTCCCCGTCAGAGAGGGGTGTTCCAATGCCTTTGTACAGGCTCTTTATGCAGCCTTGTCCAGCTCGTCTGATACCTGTTTAGCTTTCATCCCGACTAATGGAAATGTCAAAAACACTGTAGAAAAAGCTGGACTGCCCATTCTCCTCAGAAGCCAAAAGATGTGAAGCAGAGATTGCTGCCAAGCCTTGTCAAAGACACACACACACACCCCTACACACTAAGGCGCAGTGCTATGCAGTATTATAACTGATAAGAGCTTTTGTAGATTTTGGTAATGATGTCCCTGAATACCAAGTGAGCTGCAACTGAAGGGACCCACAGGAATTAATAAAAATATCTCCCATTTCATGGCCACAGTGGTTTCCTGCTTTCGAGAGATCACAAAAGAGAATCACTGAATGCCATAATTTAATTATGTATTTCAGGGTGTCTCTGCATGTATTGCGCCTTTTGGAAATTTTGCATCCCCATTATGGTTTTGCTCTTTGTCTTTCCCCTGTCTCCCTTTTCGACTTCACTCTTTCATTTCTCTTGTGCTTTCTCTCTCTCTCTCTCTCAACACTCATTTCCATTCCTTCCCTTTCCCTCGTTTCCAATTTATCATCTCGCCATTTTTCCGCTGCCCATTCTGTCTTGTCTTTAATTCTTTCACCCCTTCCTTTTATCCCCGTGTTCCCTTTTATATCTCTGCCTCTCTTCACTGCTCTGATTCATTTCTCCTCTGCTTCACTCTTTTACATGGACAGGTGGCAGAGCAGCTGGGCTACTACGTCCATGTGTCAGAGACGGTAATCACAGAGGAGACGTTTGATGCGACTGTACAGTTTGGCACGGCGCAGGGCGACCCCACCCAGAGCTGAGCAGGATGACCTGTTTGCATGCCCCCTTGGTTGCCCTCAGCACCTACTGGGAAAAGAAGAGCATCAAGGACACCACCAGCATGTTCTGCTGCCTCACAGGTGGGTACCGTTAGAGGAAGAGATACAGTTCACTATCAAACAACATGCACTTGGTAGTAGCTCTAAAGAAACTCCTATAAAGAGGAGGTTTATGGGTCTCCTCTGTACAATGTTAACTAGCCACAGATATTCATCACCTCTGCTAACATTTGCTTACCTCCCCCTGAAGCCTGGCACTGTCCTGGAGTCTCGTAGCTGTGTTCTAATGTTTGCTCTGCTGGCCTGTGAATGGCTTCTACTGTCAGCTGCAACAGCTTCACTGCTCGGGAAATTGTATGTGATATTGGGCTGCACAAATGAATATGACTAGACAAGCTATTCAGAGACACCTCTGTGATCAGGGTTTTGAAAATTGAATTACAAAATTGTAATGTAGACCTCTATTTCACCTCTCTTTGTGTGGCACCCAGTCTCTTTGACTATTGTGGTTGAACCTTTGACATAGTTTCTTCCTCTTTCTATCAGTCCCTAAAAAGATGTCTTAGCCATAACCTCCCTTAACAGCAGCACTTCTTATGAATTTCACTGAAGCTACCTAAAATTACCTCATATCTGCAGAACATTTCCTTAAAAGAAGAGTGTATCACAATACAGGTTATCCCCTTTGACAAAATGTCAGTTTGACAGCCAACCATTGATCTGCTTCATGTGGAACGACAAGCTCCTCCAGAATTTGGACTTGTTCTTTCATGTTACAGCCAAAAAGATGCTCTCTGTTGTCTGCAAAGCCAGAAAGGTAAACGCTGATGGACTAGTTGAATGGGGAGACACACGGGGGTAATCACACAGCGTACTGGTGCGTTGTGATGGTTCAATTCTCATGCTAATTATCTCAATCAGTGTACAAAACGCCACTGCTTTTCAAAGAAGCAACACACACTCATACACAGGCACACAAACGCGTGTGTACACACCCACGCTGGTAGTAAACAGAAACTGCACACCCACAATTACAGCCTCCTCTACCTGACACAGCTCCACGTTTCCCGGATAATCAGACAAAGATTGGATAATCCTGACAGAAATCCTTTTCATTCCCTCAGCCCCCTGCAAATTCTCATTTTGCTATATCATTTTCAGTCAATACACCAACAATCAAAGGCATTTCAAGGATTTAAAATTCCTAGACTCTCAAATCTGGCCTGTGGGGTAAACTTTTTTTTTTTTTTTCTCTGCTTTCTAGAAACTTTATTCTAAACTTTCCAGATTCAATAACAATGAAGTCACAATGATTTGCCTCCTGTGACTGCACAAGGTTGGTTTACAGCATAAGTATGTATGTAAATGGAGAACACAGGTAATTTTATAGCTCGTGGGTGTACAGATTTCACTCCCATGCCAGAGTGAGTGGTAGTAATCATGCAAAGCACTTATTTGGCTCTAGGCAAGGCTGCACCTCAATCATTTTGTCTTCATCCATACACTGCAGGCTCACAAAGGTTAAATGACCATAGAAAGCATGCACATAGATATACATATTCAATCACACACATTGAAACATATTCTAAAACAGGTATGGGAAGAAAACAATACTGGCTGGCTAAATAACACATTCTCACACAGATATGTGTAATGTGCTCTTCAGCTGTTTTGCTCACCTTCAAGTTTGCTCATTATTTCTATTTTACTCCGTCGTTTCCTGTACTTGTCTTGTTTATCTCCTCTGTTTAAAGGCTAATGGAGGGCTACATGTTGCTGCCACTGCGTATGAAAGTGTGTTTTGATGATGCCCAGCTATCTTCTTTATGCTGATCCTAACTGTTCCCTCAGTGGGGGATCCCATTCCTGACTGATAACAGGAAGCTGTGGGCTCACTAATACACTGGCCTTTAAAGTCTCTCATTATTCTTTATGACCTTGCACCTTCTTCACTCTGCTTTCATTAATGTACCTGTTTTTCATTTATGACTGTTCGTTTTATTCATGTTGGTACGTTCTGGATGTTTTTGGTATGTGTATTCATGTTGGCGAAGTTATTTTTCACCTTGTGAACCTTCCCAAGTGGTACAGACTGTGTATGTGGTACGCGGAGTAGAGTGAAGGGTTTTTTTTTCCTTGGCTTTCTCTTGTCCATCGGTGGTGAAGCTGTAAACACTTTGTATTTCTCCCACTGAGGGTTGCAGATTGGAATCCATTTGATCTCAGTGCAAAGAGTGAGTTGCATATTTCATTCCATGTATCTTAACAGCTGTTTTCCTTGTCCTTTGTAGACGCAGAAAACCATAAAAGAGTGCCACTCTCTCGATACTTTCCACTCTTTTATGCAGTTCCTATTCTTGCACTTTGTAGGCATAAAAACCTCAGAGAGCAGTGCTCTCTTGAGATGATATGACTTTACTGCATTTTTCTGTATTTTGAAAGGAAAATAAACCTTTTTTTCTGCTCGATCTACGTTATCTTACACCAGAGTAATTCAGTGAAAGCCTTGGTGTGGCTGTGTGATGTGTAATGTTTTATGTAATGTTATTTTTGAACAGATAATGTGTTGAAGAAGGTGGGCAACATGCTGCACATCCCAAAGGAAGGCCTACAGCGCAGCCCTGAGGAGGCCAGCAAGGACAAGAAGCCAGTACAGAGAATGGAAAGTAAGCCTAAGGGGCTCTGTGTGTGTCTATGTGTGTGTGTGTGTGTGTGTGTATGTGTGTGTGTGTGTTTGTGTGTGTGTGTGTGTGTGTGTGGGTGGGTGGGTGCCTTTGTTTCTCCATTCGTCTCCCAGGGGATGCTGTCTAAAAGGTCACTCAGACTTTATCTTTTGATCTGTGATTCTCTGTTCAAAACGCCATTGAAGCTTCAGCATCTGCTTCTTGACTCTCACTCTTTAGAGTTTTTATTTAATGAGGCACTGGGCTCTTCACCTCTCACCTTCACCTATCCACAATCTTCATCATTTTTTGTCTTTGGCTCTTCGTACCTCCATCATCTCTCTCCCTTCATTTCTAAACAATCTGTAGTCCACACATTCATTTTAACCTTTCACTGCATCGTGGCCCAACATCATTCTGGTCTTCTCTCAGCTTCCTTTTTCCTACCTTCATTTCTTTCACCTGTTTGTCTTCCTTTTCTGCCATCACTTCTGACCACAGAGCCACTGAATGCCCAGAAAATGATGAGGATGAGGGATGCATCTGGCTTCTGATCTGTTTGGCACATAAGCAGGCAGCTGCAGCAGCCAGAGGTCAAGCAGATCAAGAGCGTAATGCAGATCTTTGAGGGGTTTTTTTAGGTGAAACAGGTATAGAAAGTCTGCTGATACATGAACACTGTAACAATGAACTTAAAACATCTACAACACAATTAGTCTTGAGTTGTAACTACAGTTGCAGATGTTCAAAAAATATTTTGTGCGATAGAAAACTTTCTGATTTTAGTTCATTAATGAATTTAATTCTTAGTATAAATCCTAAAATGCTGTGTGGAAATGTGTACAACCAAAGTCCGAGTCCTGTCATTCCTAATATTGGAAGAGTTACGCTGCATTGTCCTACTTACTAAAACTCACTTCACTTCAGCAGTGGTGACCTTTATTTCTGGTCAGTCAGCTGTTGCATCTCTACATCGGGATGCTTTTTTAAAGACAGCTTTCAAAGGGCATGAAAAGTGTGGCTTGCAGTATTGTGCAGTGTCACCCAGCACGTAACTTAGGCCAGCACAGCATATTGGCTGGTATCAAGCCGCCATGGAGGCGCACTATGATGAATTATGGGCAAACAGAGAATATTGAGGCTTTATCCACTGTGCTTTACAGCTCTGAGTTGGCTAAGCCAGCTAAACAATCCATTTAACTGTAGGGCCAAACCCTGCCCAACAGCACCTGCTTGGATGTGGAATTTAGGCACTCCATGACTGATGACACTGGCTAATGCTCAAATCACACACAGCGACCTTGCTGTATACAGGAGAACGAAGCCAGTGTTTTGAGTTTATTGAATGTATTTAGATGGGAAATGGTAGATGTGGGGTAAAGTCTCAGTATGTGCACATACAGTAGCCAAAGCAGGCTGTGGGGCAGAAGCACACCGCACTCTATCAATGTTTCTCTTTTATGTGAAGTGTGGAGCAGAGCTTGACGTTTGCCATTTATCACTGGAGGTAGGTACAGCGCAAAATATCTGTAGATTACAACCTGCAACTGTCCATAGGAAAGAGTGTGCAGAAAAGAGAGATGGATGTAGATGGATAAAATGTTATGCATTACTGTTGCTTTCATTTGCTGGTAGGTCTAGACTTTGTGTACCCAGCTTTTAACGCTTTTCTGTGTGTGTATGTTATGCTCAGATTGCCTTCTGTGAGCGAAGTGAAATTGAAACCAGTCCTACCCATTTACCAATATTGAAGGAGCCATGTGAGCCTCTGAGCTACGACATATTGACAGCCTCTTCTGCATGTTATGGGTCAACTCCGTCCACTACAACCTATTACCAGTGAGAGGATCACTGGTCTCTTCCACAAGATACCTGCATTTGACCACAGTTCTTTTGCTTGATCTTCTCTCACTCCGTCTGTCTTCAACTCCCATTACTCTCACACAGATGCTCGTACCTACACACTGCTTACACACAGCCTCGTTCAGTAATCCAATCTTAATATTTCAAACATCTTTGTTGTAGACTATTAATAGATGAGCTGCTGCAAGGTCCTTTACATAAGCAATCATGTATTCTGCAGATAAGTCAGTGGAGCAACATTAGAAGATAACCTTCCGCTGTCAGAATGTCCTTTCAGTTGTAGATCAGCTCTCCAGTTGGATTAGGTTTTTGTCTTGTTCTGATAAGGCGTCATCATCGCTGCAGCCCACTCCCACTCGTCCTGGGTGTTCAGACACTATACTCAGAGCGAATGCACGAATAAAAGGCCCCATCGCTGTTTTCATTACCCCAACTCTTTTCATTTCAACTGACAGCTCCACAGACCAAGGGGAAAATGTTTAACCTCAAATAATTATGTTCTGAACTCTCATTGTTGCAATCATTTGCTGCCCTGTTGCATGACTTTTCTTTCTTTCTTCGTCTTTTATGTGTCCCTGTATTTCAACATCATCTTCATCTTCCTCCTCTCTGCCCTGTCTCTCTCCCTCTCTTATTCCTTTGATAATACATCAAGGCGTACAGCTCAAACAAAACATTTGGTGTAATTATTTTTTAAGTGTGGATGTGGCTGCAATGATCTGACAGCCCAAGCACTGTTAAGGCGATGCTCCTTTCAGAATGGCGGAGATGCCTTTAAAGCTTTTGTATTACTAAATGTGCACCTTTACCCTCACCAAGGACGATGTAGAACACTCCATTTCCAGTTGTAACCAGGGGACTTAGTTGCTGTATGGGAGAGAATTTCATTAATCATATTGTATTTCGTTTGAGAACACAGCAAATATGCTGAGTTGTGTGATGGCTTCATGACCTCTATCAGCACCTCAGCCTTGAGCATCTCACATCTGGTTACATCTCCATTGTCTGGCTGTTTTTCACATTTTTCAGTGCTCTTCACAGGTGTCACAAAAGGCTTTTCTGAGTCCCTACTCACTTATTTATTATTTCTCACACCTGAGGTGGAGATATTTTACAGCATTGGCATTTTACAGCCATTTGGGTGCCTTGCTGCTAGATAAAGGCATTGTATCTGTGCTGAGTAGGCTAGTTGTCTGAAGGCCTCACTGCTGACCACTGACCTGGAGCTATGCATGTGTGTTTGCATATTTGAGTGTATAAAAAAACCCCACAGATCTTAAAGTACAACTTTGCATATGTATGTGTACAGCATATGTGGTCTGCTGTCTCTGCAGAGGTGCATGTTGTCATTGGCCATGGAGGAACTTGGAAACCTGTGGTGCACTGTGCTTTATACAGCTCAGATGGCCTCTCCTGCAGCCTTGCTCACTTTATGTTTTCCATCTCTGCTTATGGTTGGGAGGCTTTCTTCTCCCTCCAGTTGTATGAAATAATAGAGATGGAAAATGTCTTGTTTATTTTCTGCAGAAAAAAAAGGATTCCATCAGCCAGCAAGGCCCTCTCCTTCTTTTCTGGAGCAGAACCAGATCACTGATGTGGTTTCCATTTGTGTCTGATGTTTTTTGGCTAATACTTTCTAATCAGAGTCCATTTGTGTCATGGTAGCGTGTGTGGTTGTCTGCCCTCTTTTTATGTGTGTGTGATGTGTAATGCATGCACTTAGTGTGTCCTGCTGTGTGTGTTTTGTGCACATCTGCGCCTGTGTGAGTCTGCATTGTATTCCAAATTTGTGTGTGTGACTTGCCACTGCCCCCTGTCTCTCCTGCAGGGCCTCAACCATTTTCTTCATTTGTTGCAGCTTTGTGTTTCTTCTTTTTTTTCCCCTCCTCTTCTCTTTTTGCACTGGGGAACACAATGTCTGGTTTAATATCATTTTCCAATCACTGAAGGCTGCAGGGCAAGGACTTTTGACTGGGCTGTTTCGTTCCAGCTAATACCAAAGAGAGGGGAGAGAAAATAATAACCCTAGTGGTTGATAATAGCTGCAGTGATCATTCTGCAGTCATTTGCCTCTGGTGCTCTCTGTAGCTGCAGCTGATGTTGTCTTTGCTTTGTTACTCCCCGCTTCATGGAGCTACACCACTATTACAAGCTGTCCGACACCCTTCGTCTCCTCCATGTCCATCTGAGATATATTCAACACCATCTGGTTGTTTTTACAGGGGGAAAAACACAAAAGTGAGAGATGTGTAGTTAGAAGAGCGAACACAACGTCCAGTGGACATGTACTTTTAAAGTCAAGACTGGCCTGTTATAATGCACGTCCTTTTGAAGAGGTCCACATTCTGAGGAAACTGATTATACAAGGGCTTAGGGGGAAATCTCCAGAGAGAGAAGATTCAGGGACATATGTTGTCTTCATCTTTACCCGCCTCCCTCTCCTACCCATCTTTTTTTTTCTGAGAGAGAGGGAGGGAGCCAGCCTGAGAAGGAAAGGAGAGAGAGGAAAAAAAATCATTATTAACTCATAAGCTGGTTAATGCTGTAGCACTCTCAACCTTCAGCTCAAATGAGAATTTCCGTCATTTACATATCAATTTAATTTCCTGTGTTTCCCTCTCCTCTCTCCCCCTCCTTCATTAAAAGCAGCATTTGCTTGCCACTGCAATCAGCCTGTACAACATATTTTCCTGGGCAGTGAGCACTCACACACACACTCTTAGGCATCCTGCACGTGCACTTACACATACACACAAATTGAAATCACACAGGCACACATGAAAAACATTGATGTTTTGACACAAGCAAATGCAGAGATGCCTACACCTACATATACTTTGTGTCATCCTGTCACATGCACATTTACAGATGTGCAAGTACACACACACACACACACACACACACACACACATATAGAGGCAGTGTGTTGGAGCCCAGGCAGGCAAGCAGACAGAGCAGCTCCGTGGCCCGCTGTAGCTCTGTCAGGATTAAACCAGTGATCAGAGAAATGAAAGGGAAGCTGTCATTCCACATAGGCCTCTATACACATCATCCTCAATAATTACACCCTCTCCTTCCTTCGCCTCGCTTCCTCCTCTCTTATAACCTCCTACCTGCGTGTGTGTGTGTGTGTGTGTGTGTGTGTGTGTGTGTGTGTGTGTGCGGACGTGTGTGTGTCACAGACGGCATGCTTGACTGGCACCCAGCACATCAAATAGGGGCTTTTATGAAATGTGCGCCTGCTTGAATTACACTCACTTTAAACCGTACCCTTTTTTTCCTCTGTAGTATAAAACCACACCTGTGTGTGTGTGTGTGTGTGTGTGTGTGTGTGTGTGTGTGTATGTTTATGTGATATGCATGTCAATATGTGTGCATATGTGTGCCCACGTGAGCATGCATGTGCAAGCGTCCACTTTTGAATCAATACAGATGTGCCTAGCCCTGCTCAGCTCACATCTGGCAGTTAGACTCAACCTGCGGGGGATATATGCGACTAACCACTTCAATCTGGGGCTTTAAGCTTATGAATGTGATCAAATATTCAGTTCAAGCAAAGTGTTACACGGCAAGGCCCCAAGTGTAAAGTAAGTTTAAGGTCTGTCAATTTAAGTCTATGCCATATGTGACCTTTGGTGTGAAAGTCAAGAGGTACCAGATCCAAGCTGTCATAGTATGATCCCTTTCATTTTTTATGACTATTTTTATGGAATTTCCATTTTCACTAGAATTATAGAAAATGCACAGAGGCTGAGGGCTGGATTCAACCTACGAAACATTTCAAACATGGTACATGACTAGGCAGCTGATGACTGAATCTATTAAGTGTAGCTTATTACACATTTCTTTTAATTGTATTGTTTGTTTTCCTATTTCAGTTTCACTTTTTCATCTGTTAGTTTTCATCTTTTGAGCGTGTTTATTAAATTTGGTAAATCATGGAGTTGTAATTCAAATTGTAATATTTTTGTCACTGGTGATGCCTGACTGGGGTGGATGCACCTTTTTTTTTGCACATCATGCTTACCGTTTTGGAATTTATGTTTAGTTTTGGTTTATGTGTTTTTGTGAAAATTCTAATGTTTTCCTACATTAGATTACTGATTTTAATTTTGGTTAACCTCTCATATGTAGTTTGTGTGTTAGGTTAAGTCATTTTAGCCAGCCTTAAGAACTTAAGAACAACTTACCTACTAAGTAAGTTGAGTCTCTGAGTGAATCTTACTGGACCTAGACTCAGAATCCACACTGAGCATGTCAACCCCAACCAGTATAATATGTCTGTCTCTTCAGTTGAGCTTTATAAAAACCGAAACGTGTGCTGTGGAGCGGGTAATGAATAAGTTAATACCTTGGTTTTGCTAGCTGTTTGTCCCCTTTTTGTAGCTAATGACTTTGTACTGTAAGACTACTTCGTATCCTGGGTTTTGTATAACAGTGACTTGTTATTATAGCTCAGCACTTGAGCGTGTAATAAATGTAAATCTCAGTGTCTGTAACTTGGTCCCCCGAAGCTCATTATTTGTGACAAGTGTGTGAGACAGTGTTTGTTTTCTGCTGTGTTGCAGATGAGTAATGAGATCATTCGCCCGTGCTTCCAAAGCATCTCTCTGGACAGGATCTTTAAGGGCTACGTGATCTCCAGCAAGCAAAACCTCACCAACTGTATCCAGTGCTGCCTGGCCTGCAAGGAAATTCTCCTGCAAACTTCAAAGATTCACCACAAGTAAGAGCAATATCACACATGTATGGACTCAATACACTTAGATGCCTTTTAGGGGTCTGTAAAATGTTTTAAGTTCCCCTTCACTCAACAATGTGTTTTACTTATATTTATGTCTCCTAAAATGTCTGACATACTGACTTGTATCTGTGCAAAGTTTGACACTAGAAATTCAAGCGTAAGCAAGGCAAACTGGATTAGGTATGTCACCAATACGAAAGTCAATCGCTGTCTAATACAGAAAACATAAATCAACAAGGGAACAGACTTTTACATAACACCGGCACCTGAACACCTCCAGCATAGAGTCAGTACAGAGAGCAGAGTTAGCATTAGCAAAATGAAAGTTTGGACAGCAAACATGGTATGGCATGCGGTTTTTAGATGTAAACCGACCCTGGAGCTTCCCTCCACTATTTACCAAAAACCCTACCATAGCAGAAAATAATTGTACATTACAAAACCATTAATACTGTGTCAGCCACTGCCAGTTAGCCTGCAAGCTAACAAGCTGACAAACAACATGAATAAAAAATGCTAACTACACTTACCATGCTTATATGTCTGCTATTCACTGATTTTGGTAGCCTGACCTAGGCTTGAACATGTATAGCTGAATATCACAGGTGTTTCCTCTCATACTAATTGGTAGCCATCTCAAGGTGCCCTGCTTTTTTACCAGTCAGTCTAGCGTGAGCAACGTTGGAGAGAGCAGAAAATGATACCAACGGCAAACAGCAGTGGTGGCAGGGCAATTTCTCAGTGAGGGAGAAAGAGTAGATCTGCCATAGCCCCTGTCAGAGTTTTTTCAACTAGAATGTAGGAAAACCATGTTAAACAAAATATTATTAAGTATTTTAATGTGTCTGGAGGGAGGCTTTAAATTAAATTATTTGAATTTAAATCCATATAGAGCATTGCCGTATTAAATGTAGTAATTAGAGGTCTTAATTTTTCACTGTGTTGTGCAGATTTATCTTTAATTAAATTTCATTTTCACACCACTGTAAAATGAAATAGATAGTTGAGGCAGAGTCGGGAAGTAAGCCAAAAATAAACCCTGTTAGAGCCATGGCAAATCAATGGTGCTGGCTGTAGTGTGGATTTATTTTCTTATTCTCTTGTACAGTTTATTAGGCTGGAAATACACAAAATCTCAGATACCAATCTCATCTCATTTAATGACTCACCTTTTACAAATTAGAGTCCAAGACAAACATGCTGCATTCAGATTTCAGCACAAACCACAAGATCAAATTCAAATCGTGTATTTTCAGCTAATTGACATCTATGACTGTTTTTGAAGAGTTCTCATCAGCTGCAGACCCACCATATAGTTCATTCAGACTCTGACGCAGTTATGAATTAAAATGCTACCTAAGTGCCAATAGCCCTTATTTAGAAGTTAGGCTCTTTACAGACTTTGAGATGTCAGAATACCACAAAAACAACTGGTCTCGGTACAACAATAGTTTACAGTAGTCTTCACAGTGAATACAGAAGTAAAATGGCCCTGTGTGTTCGGGGGTGTACGCAAAAGACACCGCCTTTTTAATCATCTTTAAAAAAATGAATGAAAAATTAAATGACAGGTTTGTATGAATTATTCAATTCTACAGCTTAAATTGAACAGTTCATGAGACAGACTCCTACAACATTTCAGAAACCTTTTTACAAAACAGTGTCGAGGGGGATTTGGCCCTGAGCAGTATTTGGGAGGCATGAGATTTCTATTTGAATCTACAGTCAGAGTTGTGTGTGCTGACTGTCCTTGGCCCTGTTTTGTGCAGACCAGTGCAGACTCTATAATCTAGAAACTCATAATAGCCAAATTGGGGTTACAATGAGATTTTAAATAGTTTAGTGTGTTCCCAGCTGCACTGCATTTTCAGTTGATCATGTTAAGTTTCACATGCACATCCAGTCCAGTCTTAGATCAGTTCAGACAGGCTAAATACCACATGCAAAACCTCTCTTATGCTGTTGATTTATTATTTCAATACTTTCATTAGCTGTGTTTATTCTTAAATAATTTGATTGTGCTGTGGGTTTTGTGCTGTGGGTTTTTTGTTGTGTTCTCTAAAAGTTTGGAAGCAATCAGATCATCCATGAGATCAGTTTACCATCAGTACACAAGGTGCCACAGGGAGTAAACTTGTGAGTAAGATTAGTCAGCTCCAACTCATTCTCTAGAACACATTTTAATTTAATTTACTACATGAGGCACAGTCATTTTTCCCTTAGTGTAGAACAGAATACTATAGTGGCTGTAGAAAATGCAAGACACAGTGTTAAGTGGAAGTTTAGATTAGGAGCCAAATTTACAGCAGATAAAAGCACTTCTTATCACAATAGAAAAGAGAAGCTTTGAGCTAGAGGTTATTGCTAGGACAAGCTTACCAACATGTTGCATTTAGATAGAGACCTATGTTGTGTCAGTCGCAATACTTTTTTAATTGGGTCTTTAATCTGCATTTAAAAATCACGAGGAATGGCGCACTTTCATCACCAGTACTAAACACAAAAGCTGTTATGATTGCCTTTGTTTTGTTGTTACATTCTTAAATACATCACCTCTGTGGGAAATGTGACGGTGGCAGATATCACAGCACTACCTCTGCTACTGATGCTATTGACAATAATGACACATCCTTCCCACTAAATGATAGCATAATAGGGCAGTTATGTATAATGACAAAAGATGTGAGTGCGTGTTTACTTCAAAGTGATACTGACTGCACTGCAGTGACAGCAGATCACTGAAAACATCTGCCTTGCCTGTCAGCTAGTTACCTTCCTCTCGCTGTCTTTGCATGAATTTACATACGCCAGCTATTCAGTAATGAAGTACACAAACTGTACACCCAAATTTAACATTTCAGATATTCCCAACAAAGATGAAAACAAGCTTCACGCAAAAATAGAGCATGTTTTCATTGAGTCAGTGTAAGGGGACGAGCAAGAAACTATGCTTCAAGTTATTTGTTTCCTTCACTTGTCAGTTAATCAGTGGGTCAGTGGTTTTCTGAACCACAGATTTTCACTTCATTACTATGATTGCCCTAAGAGAGACTCTGAAGGGCTCCCAGTGTTTTCACTGGCTGGCACACTTGCATACACACACATACACACATTGCAGGCTCTCCAATACCCCTTCGGGCCTCTCGCTGTCTGCACGGGCAATCGACCTCGTCCAACCAATTAAAGACGGCGCTTAGTTCCTGATCGATGGCTGAGGTTGGGGTGGGGCAGGATGAGGACAGCAAGAGAGGAGGGAAGCTATTCAAGAAGATCCACGTCATGAGCCAGTGAGAGTTTCTATTTGGTCGTCCTATCAAAAGCTCCTCAACCCGAGATCACACTTAATGTGCCAAATGCATCAATTGCTCTCCCTAGTGGAATTTATTTTAAATAAGAAAGTCAGTCATTGTTGCATCATGGTTGGAGAATCATCGTGTTTGATAAACTTGTTGCATAGTTTGGAATTCATCTACTTTTAATGCATTTTTCAAGTTAATTCACTCACTATAATACTTTTATAATTTATAAAGCTTTTCTCAGTGTTAAAACATGCAATACTCCAGTTCATTATGATGTCTTAGTTATGTTATCACAAGGTGTTTGAGTCATTGAACTCATTCTGTCTTGTAAATGTATTACTGAATAAGAGTGACCCCGAGGTTAGGTTTATTTTGTACTCGCATGCAGAGGAATGCAGAGTGGAGGATCTTCATATATCACTGTCTGTGATTCACAGTTTGTTTGTGAGACAGCCTGATAGATACGGCATGTAGTGATGTGTAGTGTAGGGTAGATACATAAGTTGAAAAGAGGTTAAAAGAGTCATAACTTCAAACCTTCAAAATTGGAATGATTTCCTTTTGCATCAGTTTTCTTTATTTATGGAATTTCCAAGAGACCTTGAACTGAAAAAAAGGCTCTTGGTGAAAGATAGCCACCTTTTGAAAAATAAATGAATAACATTCCCTGCTATCTCCAGTCAGTCCTTCCTTCATCAGCAGCTGGTGAAGGAGGGAGGGTGTTAAGTAAAGAGACGCCGATCTGTTTTTCTCCCCTTCAGATATCACACCAGCGAGCCTGTCACCCACACAGCCAATATCACAGTCAGTCCACACACTGGGTTCAGTCACAGGGCAGGGAGAGAAAGCAGAAGGGAGGGAGGACAAGATGAGGGAGAAGAAGGGAGAAGTCAACAAGGGTAAAAATGTGTGACTGTGGCGTGTCCTGGTGGCTCAGAGCAACAGGCCACATGCCATGCGCCCACAATGCAGTGTGTTTCAGCCCCTTCTCCCAATGTTCCTGTTTCTCTGCTTTATATAATATAGCAAATACATGCAAAATAAATAAATAGAGACAAGTAGTTCACACTAAGCTGCCAAAATAAAAGAGAGAAAGGTTACAAAATGGGATAGTGAGAGAGAGAGAGAGAGAGAGAGAGAGAGAGAGAGACGAAGATTGTGTTGAAGAGATGAGAGGAGCAGTGGAGTAGTGTTGATAGGCTATAGAAGAGGGCATGAAAGGAATGCAGTATGAATAAGCAAAATAGGACTTTTACATCAGAATACACCTCAGCAGCTCTGACACAGCCAAACCTGTACATATTTGCCGTTGTGAAAAGCACGATCCAGGGAAATTGGTGAAGTGCTGTGAGATGCAATGTCAACACAACAATACTGACAGCTTGGAAACCCATTTATTAGTCCCCCAAGGATCCCACCATCTCTGAATTTGTCACAGAATTAGGCATCCGCCAGGGAATGCAGCCTCCTCTGTGGCAAATGGAATAAGCTGCAGAATGAAGTCATAAATTGAAAGTCGACTGGCAAATTGTCACCAGCGCCACAGTAGCCAGACTGTAGCATTTGCGTCCTTCTCACCTTCCTGCTCTTAAAGCACATCCGTTTTTCACATGTTTCTGTGGCGATAAATTGGTCACTCCCACGCAGTATTAAGTGCAAATAAAGTGATTCTGGGACACATTAACACCGCAGAACAGGCTGTAATTGCAGTTAAGTAAATCTTTTTGATGTATGAATGCCCACTTCTTAAGAACTGACATTTTAACGCTCTTTAGTCAGTTTTCATTAGACTACAAAGCAGTTAAGAAATCCCATTGTGTAGTCATGGATGCAATATTAAATAACTTTCTGTAAACGGGCACTAATGTATGTATTTTGTCATTTCTTTGAACCAGGACTGTCGAGAGAGGTGGATAATCACGAGCCATGTTGATGATTCCTTCTTCAGCCAGGTTCCTTTTATGCAGGCTGTCCAAGCTGCAGAGACAACAGCTTTTGGCCTCATCACACAACACCTCACCTCTGTAAGGTAATAAACCAGGTGTTGAGCCCTCCATCTGGCTCAAACAATTTCTCCTCTTCATTTCCTCACTTGGCCTCACTTCTGTCTCGACTTTCCTTTTGTTTCTTTTACCCTAACCACCTCCTCTCCTCTCCCTCTCTCCTGGTCTCCTTCACCTTCCTCCTCGCACTCTACTGTTCTCCGTCTCTCACTCAACAGCCAATTTAACGACTCAAGGAGACATGGGAGTGCAGAGCACATTCGCAGATCGATCAAAGTTGAGACTTCACCATGAAAACAGCTATGAATCACAGTTAGCTTCTCTGCTCTTGTGCAACTTCTCCTTTGCTGTAGGAACATTTATGTTTATATAAGGCTATACAGTATGGGCATGAAGCCACACACTGAACAGTCTATTTAGTTTATATAACCCCCAGGGCTGTTAGTTGATATAGTTTGTTTCTGTCCACTACCGTGTATGTGTGTGAGATACTAGATCTATCACGTATGTGAATGTAAGTGTTGTATGAGCATGGTGTGGTGACACATGATGAATGTGAGGTTGGCTACAGTCTGCCTCCTCTCTGTCCTCCTGGTGGCCTCTCTGTTGCTTTCTCTTTCTCTCTTCCTTTCTCTTTTGTTCTCTCCATCATTAGCCGTGTTTCCACAAACGTATTTTATATTAGAAAAACTGTATGGAAACTATAAAATTCAATAAACTGTGCAAAAACTGTGCACTGATTAGCTGTCTCCACTGTAGGCGTGTTTCTATGCATTAGGATGATCTGTTTCATCTCCAGACAGCTTGAAACATGACCAACAATAGCTAACATAAAAGAACGATTAAAATTTACCCAACTGAAACCAATTCCTGAAGACCTCTCTCCATTTTTCTTTTGTAAATGGGTTAGATAGCCAAGGCCACTTGTTTGGTTTCAGGTTACTCAACGTCTTCTACTCTGTTTACTGGCAGATTACAGCCATGCATAGAGCGTAACTTATACCTCAAACTTCTGACGAAACTACGCTTGCAAACCCTTGTTTATTTGCTTCAGACCAATTGATGGAAACACATCCCATTTCATTGTGGGACATTTCAAAAGTTTGCTTAAAATTCACTTGACAATTGAATGGAAACACGACTGTAGTCTCTCATTTTCCACCTTTGTCAACACCCTCCTCCTCCTTATTTTTTCTTCAGACCACTTCCAAGCACCTGCTGTCCACTGTGTTCTTTGCATGTGCATCCATGCAAGACACTCACGCAAATACAGTCATGCACACACACCTCTCTGTCTTTATTTAATCACTGGCTCTATTACAGGGGATATTCTCCCAGACAATGCCTCAGAAGGCGATGAGCCAGGCAGGCCGAATGAGAGGGGGGAGATCTCTCTATCCCTCATCACATGGAAGCCACAGTACTGGCACTCCCACTGACTGAGATGAATGAATTTAATATATCTCCCTTTTGAAGCACAGATGACCTCCTGATATGGCTCTCTGTCTCTCTATCGCAGGAGGCCTTTATTTTTTGCTCTGCCTGTGAAATCTGGAAATGCACAGGAAGACATCTGAAGGGATTCTGACAGAGACTAATTTGTTTTGTGGCCTGATGTGACTCGTGTATATCTTTGTCCATATAGGAGCCGCCACATTCCCTCCCTCGCAACACTTTTATGATCATGAGATAGCGCTTATCACAGAAGTTTATGTTTGTGTGCAACCGTGGCTGTTTGTAGCGGGAGCAACAAGCTGTGCTTTTATGCCTATGGGAAATATTGTATTAAAGACAGTTTTACAGCTGCTGTAGCTTATGATGTGATAATGTAGGGTGATATAAAAATAAGAAGGATGATCTGTTTCCCAATGTAAAGGTATATTTGACTATTGGTAAATTATTATTTGACCCTCTGCTAAGGGTTAAGGGTCAGCCAGCTGCTTTGATGCCTTTAGAGTAGGTCAAAGAGTATTCAAAATCACTTAATGTCCTGCACCTTTGACTCTCTGACGATCTGTCAGAAATTCTCTATAATCGCCATATGGTATCGTGTCTGTCTTTGTGCTAAAGCCGGTACTGGCTTACTGTGTGTGTGCTGGTGTGTGTCAGTTTTCTGATGATGTGCTTCCATACTAAAGTGAGCCACGGTGACCCGTCTTTTATTTCCATCCTTATTGGATCTAGTGCTCTCCTGAGACAGCAGAGACGTTGATGCCTGCGGTCATTTTTTCTGTCCCTTATAACCGACTGTCCCAGTGTGTGCTATGTAAGTCCCACTTAATTAGGCCCCAAATTGGATGGATTTACGCTCATCCAGACGCCAAAATGTCTTTTATTGGGTATTTATCCCATGAGGTTAGGGCCACACTGATCAAATTACACTGATTCAGACTTCTGCATAGCTAACTTCTCTGCTAAGTACTGCATGTTCTGAATGCATGAGTGAATTTATAGTGCACACACATACTACGTATAAATACTGAAACCCCAGCCCCACATTAACTTATCATTTGTTAGAATTAGAACGATGTTACTTGATTCTTAAAAAATAATAAGGGCCTTAAAACCCCAATAGAGACCCCTAGGGGCCGGGCTTCTTTCTACACCCAGACAGACCAAACTGCTATACTCTGAGCCCTGCACTGTGGTGAGCAGGGTTTAACATAGTCACAAATCAGCCTAACATCACTCAATAAACACAACCACCCCAGGTGCTTGTGGGGATAAATGGGTGTAGGAAAAATGTTTCATTTTAAGATCATATAAACATGATACAATGACATATAAAGACAGTTGTCAGATATGGTGAATCAACAGCTTCTAAACTGTAGTTTTTTTGTTTTTTAACTACTTTCATTTAGCAAATTATGTGTCAAATGTAACTAAGAATTCTTAGTTTAGATTTTTCTCTTGTAGTTTAATGCAAGTACTGTATTTTACATAACCTTCCTCCTGCATACATAAAGTCACTATTTAGACCACTATGATGAAAAGTCAGGCAAGTACTCATTTTCTTTCTCCATAACAAGGTTAACATTTTTCACAAGCATCATCTGTCATTTAAATTATAATCAACCGGGTAAATGAATGATTCATCATAATGTTTTAATGGCATAATTAAAGAGTCTCGAAACTCCTCCGGTGAATGAATCTGATGAGTTTAAGTAGGCCATAGTTTTAAAAAAAGCATTATGTTTTTGTCCCTTGAGTGGAAAAAAGAAGACACAATGAAAAACGTTGCCTTTACATACCCAAAACACCTGCATGTCTTTGGATTTGAACAGAATTGGGCATTTATTTGTGTGCACGATGTGTAGGTGTGTGTGAGTGAGCGAGCAGGTTTTTTAATGCACACACTGGGCACCAGAGTGCTGTTAATTTCCGCCTGAGCAGGGGAACGGCCACTAAAAGTATCATTGAAGTGATGAATGTGCTGCTCGGCACAGGCATCAGTGTTTAATCTGACTCATTGGAGAAATAGCACCACATCAACTTCAAACGACTTCCTTTCATCTGCAGTTAGAGACAGAGTCACAGATGTGGACCCTCTCCCCTTCTCCTTGTTTCATTTCTCCTGCACATTTTCTTTATACCATTCTCTAACACTTAAAATGAATGTAAAACCCCATCCTTCATACCCCCGCCTTTAATGAATATATAGCATGCTTATGTGTCCGAGTCTCTATGTATATACGCTATAGTATTAAATAGCATATTTATCATTTCTTTGCCAATAAGCTGCTTCAGTAGATAAACTAGTCTTTAGTTAATCTAAAGTGAATCATGCATCACTGCTGGGCAAATTAAACACAGCAACTCAAATTAGCTGTTTTATTACACTTACAGTAATTATACTTACTAAAGTCATCACTTTCCTGATAGTTGTGCTGACGTCTGGTGTTTCAGAGTAGCATCCACTTCAAGTCAACAATGTGCATGCTTTTTATCTCATTTTCATGTTTGACAAATACATTTTTAAATGAGTTAAGATTTATTATTAGAGTCATCCAATAGGGGGCCCTGGGGCAAAAACTAGCTGTTGAGGCCCCGATGGACTCATGAGTCATCCCACACTCTGTACAATGTGTATGTACTCGCCTTCTCCAAATACTCATCAAGTACAATGCACACAGCAGACAACATATGACAGCTTTATTAGATTTTTCTTATATAGCCTGTTTGTGTTAGTTCATGGTAATTTCATTAAACAAACATTTGTTTAGTTCATAGATATTTATTTGATTTACTTTGTACTTGTGTGCTCTGGGTTTTCATTATTTAGACGTACCTAGGTTTTTTCACTGCTTTCTTTCTTTTCTGTTTTTTTGCATTGGGGTCAAAGAGAGAAAACAATTTACTTATAGCTGAGCTCAAGAAGATAGCACCATCCCTCAGCAGTAATTGCTTATTTAGAGTACACCTGTGGAATCACATAAAAGTAAACAAAACCAGAGGACAGAGAGAGAGAGCGTGCTAAACAACAAGACAAAGACCAGAGGACGATGGTGACTCTTCACAATAGGGGCAGGTAATGGAAAATAGTACAACAATAAAGATGAGGATGGTGACCGTGACAACAATTATGGTCTCAACACTGTAAATGGATGATGACAAAGTGGAAATGCCCACATGACAGACAGGGAGCAAAGGGAAGAAGTTACGTGACTACAGTAGGAGAGGTGAAGTGGTTAGTCTGTCTGGAAGATGCAGGTTAATGGGAACCAGTAACCAGCCAAAGGGACAAGGCAAGGTGGACACTGAGATACGATGACAGTGTTTTGTTAAGGACTTTATAAAAGGTTCCTAATATTGTGCACTTGAGATTCTCTGAAAAGTTGTCATGTGCCAAGGGCCCTATTTAGATGGTCTAAAGCGGACGGCGGAGGGCGCATAATCCATGTCGCAAGTGTCATTGCTATTTAGATGCAGGCGCAGTTGTCATTTTCACGCCCTGCGCCCTCGTCGTCTAACTAGCAAATGAACTTGCGCTTCTCTGGGTGTGTTGGTCTAAAAATGAGGAGTGGTCAGGCGCAGTCATGGCGCGTTGCTAGTTAGATGGCGTAAAAAGCAAATGCGCCAGTGACCAACAAAAACCTGGTCTAAAGTCAACGGTGCACTATTTCGCTGTCAAACAAGTTAGTAATATGCGTCTCTAGGTGGGTGCACAACGCGCGTGTACTCTGCTCAGACACACACGGAGCAGGCACACATATGCAAAAGATAACAAATAAAAATATGATTACAATGTGAAAGGTTATTATTGTGCGCATTACAATATTTATCACGTCTTAATGGTCAGTCATTAATCAGAATGATCTAACCGCAGTAATAATGATCATCATAATCCGGGAGGTCCAAGCTCGCAGTATCTGAATACGGAACTGCGAGCAGACCTCCACGGGCTGATGATGCATAGCCTGTAAAATGAACTTGTCTTTCCCAATTGAATTGTGATCATTTTGGCATGTAAATCACAAAATCAAAGATGTGAAAACGTTTCATAAACTTTATT
>NC_065522.1:10480394-10544816 GCF_006386435.1 Epinephelus moara | reverse complement strand
CCCCTTTGATCTGACATCAGATGTGACGGGACAGTCGATATAGAGATACATTTATCGTCTCCTCAGCTGTAAAACGCTCACTCTTTCCAGTTGGTAGGTCCGCCATCTAACTAGCTCTCCGCCATGCGCTCCAATCGCGCCTCTTTTAAAGGGAATGAGAGGTGACACTCTGAACCATCTAAATAGGGCCCTAAATCTCTCAGCTGCCTCCACATCATTGATCAGCAAACCAGACCAAGAAGTTGCCATAAGCAACATCCAATAGGCTTAAGCTGTTTGGTGGGGGGATGCTACTGTAAGCTCTATAAACAAATATCTGCATATGAATGTGGAATCTGTAGGCAACGAGAAGCTATGTGTTCCATTATCCATACTACTATCTATTTACAATGCCAGAAAAAAGATTTAGTATGTCTCAATACACAGTATGTTAAATGCAGTATGCCAAAAGTACAAGGACTACTGTATCGGTTCACCTTTGCAATATTCCAATCAGCATGCTTTTCTGGCTATTCTGACCCACAGTATTCAGCGCAACGGAAGATGCGTCACATCAACTGAGCCACAGGCATATAACAGCTTAATGACAGCTCGCTGACAGTTCATTGACAGCTGATGGAAGCAGCAATGACAGATGACAGCAGATTCAAATGATTGATGACCAGTTGAATCGATGGTAATAAAACTAATTGTTTAAGTGAACAAACTAATCATAATGGTAACCAATAACAACAAAAGCACATAACCATAAAAGTAACAGTGACAGAAAAATGCATATGTAATTTTACTGTTGTGAATATGTCAGAATCTACAACGTATGCAGTTATGAATTAAAACTACATACATTCAAAATTAACAACTGCAGAGCTCGCTGGGCTGACCTCTGTCTCTAGGAATAGTATTTTGTTGTATCTTAAAGGTAATGTTAAAGGAATATTATGTAAGATTTAGTGAGATTTAGTGGTATCTAGCTGTGAGAGTTGCAGACTGAAACCAGCTGAGACCTCATGAGGTCTTCTCAAGGTCTCTACCTCTCTAATACAAATGGGCCAGATAATTAAAACCTGTAAAAACACTGAATAAAGCGGTTTCACGTTACAGATTAGTGTTTCTCCTACGCTGTTTGGCACATTGCAGACGAGCTGCTAGCCCAGCACCTGTTAATGTGTGCTTGCCTATTTTCTCTGATTACCTTTTTTCTGATCCAGATATTTAAGAGATTTATACCCCGAATTGTCCGCAGACATCTCTTCCTCTCTGAAACAAACAGACCTGGTGATGTAAACCAGTAAAAACACTGAATAAAGCAGTTTCACATCAAAAAATCAGTGTTTTCCCAAGGCTCTTGTTGCGTAAGGGCTACGAACTATGGTGGCCAACGCAAAAATGCAAATGGCCCTATCTAGAGCCAGTGTTTGGTTGCAACAGATATATAAGCAAAATGTTCAAAGTTCAAGGTGCAATGGTATGATGAGGTAGTATGTTACAATTGTATACATACTCCGTGCTTCATAGTAAAAAGACACAGGCATGCGATTCGGAATGCAGGGAAGATTTTGGTATAGGAAGGGTGGTTATTAGGACCACTGTTTGGTGTATTTACTCATTTCTGTTGTTAAATTTTATCTCTTTCTTCCTGATTTTGGAAGTTATTTCATTGTTTGGTTTCATCTGTATTAATACCATAACTATGACTCCAAATCTACAAATTCTCTAGTTTTCTGGTGCTCCACAGCCTAGAGCATTAGTGTGACACCTGTGACAACTTTTGCAGTTGTCAGTAAAATATCAATGAAAGTAATGAGATCTTTAAAGTACGCAACACTCATCATTTCAGTTGATGTAGCTCTCTAATGCATATTCCCAAACAAATAAAATGATCACAAACTAATTGACAGTGAGTAAATGTGGTGCATTTAGATGCCCCTTGAGAGCTGGGGCAGTTTCCTGCTTTACCTGCTTGTCCAGTCTTGCCAATATGTGTCTTATATATGTACGTTGAGCCTTGAGGCTATGCACACTGGCAGTTATGATACAGCATATCCTCGTTTTGCGTCAGCCTGAAATGTGCTGTTTCTTTGTGTGTAACCATAACACAGAAGTTCATAAAGGACACCCTGAGCTGCCAGGCATTTAAGGAGCTCCTGTGTTTTGCACATTGACAGTATAGTGAAGAAATGCCCACTTTGCTTGTATGGAGTAGCTGCTGACAGACTACAAAGCTACTGGAGGAAAAAAAAAGTTCAAGCCTGTACTTAAGTCCCCCCAGGTTGAGCAAAACATTAAAAAAATGAATAAATCCTTCAGCACTGCAGACACAGGCACTCCTGGTTTGTGAAGAAAAAATAAAGGGAGAAAGGTCAGCAACTAGATTGCCATTACAGTGTGTTATCATGTTGTTTAGTTGTAAGCTCTGTAAAGGTTTCTTTAGATGCATTTAGAATGTATGTTAACTTGCTGAGGTCACATGCCCATTCTAGTCTTCTCGTTATCACCTTGGCTTCACCTGATGTCCATCTCTCCCTCTTTCAGCTTACCATTTCCATGTGAGCAGCAACTATAAATGTTTGTGTGTGTTTGGAATTACCTTTCCATCAGGGGAAGAATGAAGTGTGAAAAGCAATCTGAGCAACGCCAGGCCACCGATACACAACTTCAGCGGATGCAATTATGCCAATGACAGATCATTTTCTGACCTTTATCCCTCAGCCTGTATGGATGGCGGTTTGCCACGGTGACAGCCTGCTTTTTGTTTTCGTGCACTTTACAATACTGTGACAGCTGGAGACCCAGCTCTAAAATGCTGAGGTGCTCATCTATTTGAAAGACAGCTTGACTTTTTTTGCTGCTCTGTCTCCTTCACTCTCTATTTACTTTTGTTGTGTATGTCTCTTGTCAGTGTAACATTCTCATTATTTCTTTATCGGTCTCTCTGCTCCTGTTTCTTTATCTTTTCTCTTTCTTTCTCTATCTATTTTCTGTGCTTCAGCCAGGTAGCCTCTGAAGGCTGGGTCCTGGACCAAACCAGCATTTTTGTTCTGTCTTTCAAAGGTTCAGAGGCCTGCTTGTGGTGAATTGCTCTTTCACACAAACCGCCATGAAAACATACAGACACACACCTTCAAACACAGTATGGTAGTTCACATTTTCAACTCTGCAGGCTCCAGCTGTTAAAATAGATGTCAGACGTCTTCAGTGCCATCAACTTCATCTTCACGCTGCCTCTGCCACATGTGTCATACTCCTGAATATATCTTTCTGGATGCTTGATGTTTCTTTCTTATCTCCTCCGCAGTTTACCCATGACCATGCCTTTTTGTCATACAAACTGGCGCTATCTGCCATCTCTGCTGTGGGAATGCATTGTCTGTTTTGTTTGGCCTTCTCTTCTCCTTTTGTTGACATTGCTGTGGGGCTGGCCCTTGTCCTGCAATGCCGCATATGTAGGGCTTCACTGCATAAACTCAGAGTCTTGTCATCTTGTTTTTCCTTGATTTTGAGAGCACAGTGGGAATGCTCGACATCAAAGGTGGTGTAATTTAAACAGTAAACTAAACTGAAATCACTAACATTTAACACTGATTTAGGCTATGGCTATTCTGCACCAATCTGTGACATAATTGCCTTAGGAAATAAATCATCAGGGGTTTAAAAATTACCCATAAATTACACCTAATTTTTTTTGGGTCAGGCCACTCTTCAAAACTAGGAAATACATGATTGGATGCCCCCATCATAATCTTTTGGGGTGCGATTGTGTAAAAGTCAAAAAGTTTCTACTTTTTAAGGTGCATGATAGTGTAGGATTTAGGGGCATCTATTTGGAGAAATGGTTTATATTCATAAGTATGTTTTCATGGGTGTATAATCACCTGAAACTAAGAATCGTTTTTCGTTACCTTTAAATTAGCCATTTATGTCTAAATATTCGTTGGGGCCTCGTACTGAGTCTGCCATGTTGTTTGTACAGTAGCTCAGAACAGAGGCCATTCGCGCTTTTGTGTTTTGGCATTGGCCACTGTAGTTCTCCCATATGCCATGCCTTGCAAACTGGAGAACAGTCAGTTCTGCAACCTTACCACTAGATGCCTCTAAATCCTACACACTAGACCTTTAAATGTACTGAAGTATTAAGACCGGCTTTTTCTTACTTTTTAAATTTATTTGAAACCATTTTTGAATGCCAAAATTTTATAAGATCAGGCAAGGCAAAGGAGACAATTCATTAAATAAGAATCACTGTTGACTCAGATGAAAAAGAACATTTTTTGGAGATTGAGTCAACTGTCAGATATAAGATCCACTTTGGCCTAATGGATGTTCCTCGGACCAGTCAGCATGGTATGGGTGGGTCCATTTCCCATTGATTGCAATATCACTAACAGTAAACAAAAAAAAAAACACCTAAAAGGTATTACATTATTGTTTATTACATTGTTGGTTAAGTTATAGGTTAAGTGCAGATTTTGATTGCATTTTCAGAAAATCACTTGACATTTTACAGTAACAAGTTAAAATCCCACGTATAATTTAAAAGGAGATGCCAGAATACATTGGTTTGCAGCCTTTGTAAATGACCGTTTGCCCTGTGTAAAAAAAAACAAACTTTGATTTAATTGATTGCAGGGTTATGATGCAGCTCCATTCACCACTGCCCTCACAAATTGGCGTGTCTATGACCTTTAACATGTTTTAGCTTAACCTTTGGTTGCTTTTTTTCCCATTTAGTTTTCCAATTCCACTCATGTATTTCACATCTACCCGCTATCACTGCTATTGTTGACCAAGCCTCCCTGTGGACTTCAGCTGAAGATATCCTTGAATGCAGATATCCTCCTTTACAAATCCATGGGATGTGACCTTGAATACACTTAGTCTTCAGACCTTACAGTATTTTCTCAATTCTTATCACATACATACATAACACATACATACTCTTCATGCAGTATGTGTGTGTTTAGTCCTTTCACAGTCCTCCATGCCTCCCCCCTCCACTTCATCTTTACGATCCACCTTCAGCTGTTTTACATAGAATATACTACATTATGCCACGCAGATCAGTGTTGCTACTTGACATCTCATTCACACTCATCTTTATCGGAAACCTGTCTCTCCATAACAGCTTCTTCATATGGGATATCATTTTCTCTTGGCCATGTGATTTTCAGTAGCAGCTTGCCCGTTGGGAGGTGGGTCAGCAGAGGGCCCTGCTGCACTTCGGCGGGCGCCAGGGGCCAGAGGTCACTCGCTGCCTGCTGGAGATACAGAGCAACTTCCAACACTGCCTACAGATTCTGCACTTTGTTGGCACGGGCATCCCGGACGTCGAAACACCACCTGGCACAATGATTACAACAGGTAGTGCTGTTTATCTTTAAAGGACAATGACATTTTTTCCCTGTTTTCTGTTTCTGTGTTGTTTCCTCACATATGGGGACCAGTGACCTTCGTGGCCTGGTGGGTGTCAGTACTATTATTAGACTAATAAGAGTTGTCACAGCTCACATGCAAGCTTCTTGGATCAAAGTAATGGTGTTAGGTACTATTAAATTTACCCTTTAAAACAATCTCAAACACACAGCATTTAGAGCAACATGTGACTAATACTTTTCTGCTGGAGCCAAATGAAATTCTATTAGTGGAGTAAAGTACATCTGCTCTGACACTGGCTGCTTACTTCACAGACCACTATAACTGAAGCTGCTGTCTGAAGATGCTCTCTTATGACACTGGTGTGGTATCTGTGTTCAGTCACTAAAAATGGTCAAAATTAAAAACACTACACAGGAAGTTAAGAATAACTGACTGATAATACCTTTAAAAAACTGGGGGAGACAGTTTTCTTTTCTTTTACAAATATTTATAAGTCAAAAGTGACCCTAGAAAAACTGAAGTAACTTACAACAATGATAAAAAAAGGTTGTTTTTTAATTAACAATAAACAAGCTCTTTATTTTGGACAGTGTTCTAAAATAGAAAAACAATTGACATACAGTGCTGGTCAAAAGTCTGTAATCACTTGTTATATTGATGTTTTTCTTCTTTCCTTCAATAATGGCTATTTTAACAAAGATATAAACAGTATAATTCAGACACACTAAATGTATTATTTGCATTTAAATTAGTTTTGGCCCAAAAAGAATAGTAATTAAATGATTAAAACTTTCGTTTAGTTGATGTCCCTACAGTGTTGCTTGACAGGGGAGAATACTGTTGGAACTATTTCCCCTCAAAGTCCCTTTGATTTTGAATTTGTTTTCCAGTCCAGAAAAGCCTTGAAGTGACCCTCGGACATTGTTGACCACAATGGTGGAATTGGGCTCTAAATATTTTGGAAGTTGTTTTTCTTTTGGCCTACTGTGGTCTACTCAGTGGTTAGATTGAAAAGGTTTAAACTGATAACCCTTCTGTTTATGTTGTGAAGTTTGAAGAACAGCTTTGCTAAAGGGTTAGGGTCACTAACCCATCAAGAGAGGCGTTTACTCAATCCTGTTCTTTTTTGTTCTGAATCAGTGGACGATAAATAAGGTGCAGATGTTCCTCTGCATTACTGGTGAAGAGATAATGTGGTCAGAGCTGAACAGAAGAGTGAGTGACGACACCCCTGCCTAGATTTAAGAGTACTGTCTGCGGTGGAAACGCTTAACAGATCTAGGGTTACGGTACATGTCCACACAGGTTACACACAGTTCTAAAGGCACTATACGGACAGATATTGGTGGAAATGCGGCTGATTAGACTGATGAATATGGCCATGTGTAAAATGATATGAGTTTATAAATGTAAGCATGTGTGTTTGGTGTATTCTGGCAGTGAAAGACTCCGTTTGCTAGATTAAGCATGGCTTCGTCCTGCAGCAGGAACAATGGAAAACACACTACAAAGAGCCTATTGGGGGCCCATCTTGTAGTGTTAAACAAGTTGATGAGCTTTTAGTAGGCCAAGGGCAATGTGCAGTTACCCAAAATGAAGCATAATGGTTGAGTTGGAAGGTTGCTGCAGTGAGTTGTGTGTAGGTGAATGTGTACATGTGTATGTCGGACGCTAAACTCTTCAACTGTTGTAGTATTGTTGTGTGTAAATGTACTGTATCCATGTTTGTGTCTGTTTAAATGACAGTCCGCATACTTGTTCAGCACTTTAAGAGTAATCTATGTAGAGTAACATTGGTGTCTGTTCCAAACACAGAGGTAAAGTTGGAGTCCTTCAAAAGGTCACAGTCATAGATTTAACAGGAGAGTGGCTTCAGTGGGATTTAGCTAGGCCTAGTTCAGAGCCACTGTCTTGTTATGTGCTATTTGAGGTGTTCAGTTTGAGGTGTTCAGGTGTTTGGTCATTGAGAATGCCAAGCACAAGAGGGAGGGATGTGAAGAGACTTGAACACATCACTATCAAATTTAGAAGTGAATAAGGCTGTCTCGTCTGCACTTTCTAAAGAGCAGGTTGGAAGACCACCTTCTCCTTTCTGTTCAGTCTGTTGAAAAAATAACCAACTTTGAGCAAGGAGAGCTTTAAATGTTTGATATGAGAGGATCATGCTGATAACTGGTATAAAATCCCTGGGCTGTCATCAGTAGAATTTAGATGCCTAGTGTTGCTGGAAGTAATAGAGATAAATGCTCCGTGGCTGAGAATCTATCTTGTTTCTTCCCTCAGAGTCAGTGCCTTGCCCTGTGAGCCTGGATAAAATATCTCCTCCGTTATGCTAGTTCACACACACATCCAGACAAGGGTGTTTTGTCATATTTTTGTCATTTTTCAAGTAATAATGGGTTGCTGTACACAGTTGTCAGACAGGACAGGAATCAGCTTTCTTCCCTTTCACACATGCATATGTGTGTAAAACATCACACCCACCAGCATCCGGCCATATCAGTATAGTCCATTATCATTTTGTTCGCATAAAAGCATCCTTGTTTGTGGATAAATTGGCAATAGACAGTTTCTTTGTTCAAACTAATTGTTGTCATAGATAGTCGGCCATTTGTCATGTATGCCGCATTGTCTTAACTAGTCAACATGTCGTCAAAATGAAGATAAAAATTGTGCAGCACAGTTAGTTCTAGAAGACTGGAAAAGAGGGGAAATCTGAGTGCAATTTTTATAGTTAAAAATACGTACAATATTGTGTCCTGCAATTGAGAAAAGAAAACAAAAGTAACAAAGTATAAGTTTAAGAAGGTAATCATGAACTGCTAAATAGTGAAAGTAACATATCTAATAAGCTACAAAAAATAAATACTCTAAGCACTGTAAATATAGCACACACATTTTCATGCAGCACACAAACACAGCACTCAAACTGTTTCAGTCTAGAGCTCCTCCTTATGGACTAATAGCTGCTATCCATTGAAACCAAAGTGCATCAAATTAGTGTTGCGTCTAGACAGCCTGTCCACGTGGATGTGTATGTCCATAAATTTGACATTAAATGCGTAGTTAGTATGTGTCTTCCAGATAAATGAGCTTGTAATGCCACACGTGTGTGTGTGTGTGTTCATGTGTGTTTGTGTGTGTGTGTGTGTGTGTGTGTGTGTGTGTGTGCGTGCACATATGTAATTTATCTGTGTTGGGGCCTTTGCTCTCCCAGTGGAACACGACATGAAGAACGCCCCTTCATTGTCATTCAGAGCTGCCATGACAGCAGGTCATTTGACGTCTTATCTGAATAACATGATCAAAGATGGATGAGTTGCCTGTGTGACATGCATGTATGAATATGCTTTATGTATTGTGTGTGTGTGTGTGTGTGTGTGTGTGTGTGTGTCCGTGTCCCTTATGTTAGGGCACATACAGTACGTGTGTATGTATGCATATAGACTCTGTATGACTATCACTGTATGCATGTGCATCTCCCGAGTAAAGTCATGAGGGTGAAGACCTGACCCCGCAGGGACTCTTGCTTACACTGTCCTTCCCCCGCTTATCTGACACATCACTAAAGGTCTTGGGAAAAGGGGTCCGCTGGCAGCGTGTGTATGTATATGTGTGTTTTGCACTTTGTGTGTGTGTGTGTGTGTGTGTGTGTGTGTGTGTGTGCAATGTGGATGATGGATTGGGGTCATGGGGGGTTGCAGGGTTGCGATGTTGTTGCCAAGACAAACAGCTGCGCTTGTGTCTGGGGCAGGTGTTTCATAGCGACTCAGCACATTGAAATTAGTCAAATCAATACACCCCTTCCGCTTCTCTGCATATTTGTGTGTGTGTGCATTCCTCTTTTAGATGTGTGCTTTTGATGTATTTAATCACTTCCTCTATTCAGCTAATCATTATATGTCTGTTTTCACATGTGCAGAAGTGCATGTATGTTTTGTGCATTAGTAAAGGGTCTAGAGATGCTTTTATACTTGCGTCACTTACTCCCTGTCTCTCTCCCTTTATTTACTGTACAGCTACCTGGCTATAAATTGTAGAATACCTATTGTCTCTGTAGCTTGCTATGGCCCACGTACACCAAAGTCCATTTTCCTCCCCTAAATGGACCATGGAGAACTGCCCATTCTATCACTTCAATACACAGAGAGCAAAGGCACTTTTCCCACAATAGTCTTGGTGTGTAGATTATCCACCCTCCGTTGATTTCTGAGCTTGCTGAGAGCCCCGAGGTCTGTCTCAGCTTCCCAGTGTGTGCTGCATTCACTGGGAGCTTCTTTCTCACGCTCAACCAACTTTATGTATTCACCCATAGATATAAACACCACTCTCCTGAGTAAAGACTCTTTTTCCATTGTCTTGCTCTTTTTCTCTCTGTATTTCCATCCCCAGCACTCGTTCTCTCTCATCCTCTTATTCTTGTCCTTTAGAATTTTTTTTCTTTCATCAAACACACCACAGAAGAGAAGGTGGAGGAAGTGCACAGCAGTGTTAATATGAAGGTGTACCAGGAGAAGGACTTATGCTGGTCCCAAATAGCAGGGCAGGCCTCAGACATCACTTAGAGAGAGCTACCTTACTGCTTGTACTTACCATCTCATTTATGCCAGCATCACAGCAGTCGTGTTCAGAGGTCAAGTCTGCTGGAGATTGTACTGGGTCTAATCAACCAAAGGTAACTGATTGGCATTTTAGCATTATGAGAATTTTAATCAGATCTCTCTTATTTTTTTCACGCTTGTGTTGTCGTCTGACAGCAGAAAACATAACGGTAGTAATAATCAGTGACAATATCTCTATGTGACTGGCTATAGTAGAAAACAAATTAAACTGTCACAGAAAGTATCAGAGAGGACAGACAGATGGTTTCTTTGCCTGCCAAGAGCAAGCAGAAGTACATCAGCTACATTTGTATTAGCCACATGTCTGAAGTAAATGAAGTAAATTTATGACAGAAGGCAAATGGGCATTGGCCAGTAATCTGTTCAGAAGCATTTACATTCTTTCTTCATTCATAGCAAGAAGGTTGCAGAACTCCCTTTTATACTCTGGTTTGAGGCAGGGGTCTTCAATGTTTTTCAGGCCAAGGACCCCTTGGCTGAAAGAGACGGAGCAGGTACCCCCTACTAAAAATATTGTATAAATTTGAGTTGGACTGGAGATAATTCGCTGAATATTTTCAGGTCTTCTCTCATTTGCCCTTGCCTGTAGCTGTTAAGTCAGCAGCAGTTGTAGCATGAATAGGTGTGCTATCCTCACCCTCTGCACTTTCAGTGGTTTCTGAGGTGGATTGGGTGTCACAGTCTCTTGCTCAAAAAAGTTACAAAACAATCCATTGTGGCTCACCAGAATGTCTGCACCATTGACATAATAATGCAGCTAATTGGCCAATATACTGTTAAAAAAAAAAAAAAAAAGGTACTGCACAGTGATTTAGCGTTAGCTCACTCCCATGATTACAAAAGGCTTTATGGGTAAAAGGTAGCCTATCATTAATGCTGCGATTGTAAACTAAATTAAGGTTTTAATAAAAGACCAGTTTCATGTTAGTGTGTATTTTCAGAGTTACACAGTTTATACTGGCATGTGTCAGTGGTGTCGGGGTGTGTTCTTATTAGATGCAAATAAAATCAAGACCATGGGGATCACCTTAAAGTCTCACACAACAACAAATCCTTGTTGCTGAGGGTGCCATGCCATACATGAACCACAGCACTCAGTGTAAAGGAATTCCATAAGCAGAATGCCAGATGAACTTTGAAAACACAACCTTGTAATCAAATCATGCCTCACATGCTTATCCTCATCGCAATGCCCAGCTAGACAGTGTTTGAGTCAGGAAGTGGATGGCACCAACAATCAGTTTGCTGTAATATTACATGTCTGCCCAAAGCCTCTGCTAGTAAAATATAATTAGGTTAAAAATATGGTACCAGGTCAATTCACAAATTATATGGAAAAATTGACATGTTGTTCAGCTCCACAAAATTGCAACAATTTACCCGCTCTGCTGTTTCCCACTCATAATTTTTACGAGCACTGTTTGTTTTGTATCCACTTCTGCTGAAATGCAGGCTGCATATAAATATTGTTTTTCTTCACTGCTTTGAATAAGTTCTTTTGTATTTGTATAGTGACAATCTATCTAGTCACATCAACAGGTCTCTTTTTTAAGTCTTTGCACTGTTCATCTACGTAAAGGTCAGCAAGTCGCCTTTTCTTAACTCTATCAAGCAATTTAGATGTAGTACCTGTCAACGATTCATCAAAGATGCAATGCAATTCCCAGAATAGATCAGTGATTTATATTTTGCCCTTTTTTTTTTCTTCAAAACCGAGGTTGTGAACCAGGAATACGGATCATAAGATAAAAGTAATGAAAACACAGAAATGGATTACAGCTGCAACATAATTTGCATGGACCTTAATGACAAACTCACAATTTTTTGAGCATTGGTACGTTTAACCGTCTTACTGCTTTGTCTTTATTTGAATGGAAACCTTCTACCCCTCCATACCCAAAATGAACAACAAAAAACAAGACGTAAAACTGACAAAGAAAAGAATAAAACTGTTTCACTGCAACCTGCACTTGAACCAAAACTGGAAAAAATCATGATGGACCCATGCCCAAAACCAAAAACTAGTGGATGCACATGCTCTCTGTTTCTCACTCTTTCCTTCCTTTCTTCTCTTCCCCCTGTCTCTCCCCCCCTCACACGCAGACTACACACATATAAGCAGACGCTTGCTTGAAAACCGTCGAAATGACAAACAAACAGTGGGCGATAGGTCAGTGTAATACAATCAAGATGAAGACTTTTCACGCCAGCAGACAAAAAGCTCTTGAAAGTGAACTTTTCACTTGAAAAGAGCATTAAAGTCACATCACCAGGAGAAAATACCTTTGCTCACACATAGCCGAATGTGGTTACTGTTTAGTTATTATTCAGTGAGTGGAATGCATTGATGGTCCACTGTTCAGGGAGCAAATGAAGGCCAAGTAAGGCCAACTCGTGCTCAGACCATCACAGAGCTCTTCTGGGTTTGAAATGTGTGCCTGCTCAAACTAAACCAGACTGACCCAGGCCAGGCTAAACCTCCCTCTGATCCCCCACCAGCAGATTTCTGTATCTGTGGCTTCGGTCCAGCTGTGGCCTTGGCGGCTTGGTCACTATTAAATACAGCTGTTGCTGCTTTTGCCTCTGGTAACACACACACACACACAAATGTAAATGAGTACAAAAACAGTAAGAGTTCATACTCTGTTTAAAATTATATCTCCATCCGGATACAGAAAGACCAAAAATTAACAACAGTAGGGGAGCTTTAATTGTACACAGATATGATTGTGCTGCCCCCTATTTTACTCATATTCTCTTTGGAGCAAGAGATTCTTCTATTAAGGTTGAAATATAAGACAGGAGTGCAATACAACCCAAGCAACAGTCTCTTGTGAACAATGAAATAGATAATACATGTATGCTGCTGTGCTGGACTATGAGTCTTAAATATACTGTAATTTTTTTTTGCACTCTGCTCGTGAAAACTACCGTCTTATGATTAAAAAATAAAGCCCCAGGTAGTGATCCTCTCTCAGCTGTGCTTTACAGCTCTGCTTTTTCCCCTGAATATATATGTACATAATATTGTACATAGTATAGTGTTTTAAGCACTGTGTTAGACACTTTTGTCTTCAATAGTAATGCAATCAAATTCAGTAGATTGGCATCTGTTTAATTTGATTACATAACACCTCCAGGAACAAATGGCATGTGATGACACTGCGATGACTGTTAGGGAATCTCAGTGCTTTGGTCGACCTGGAGATTATAACCAATGCCTTTACATACAAGACGAGATAAGATCTGTTGCACGTGTTGATAAATAGAGCTTTTTAAAAGGCACAGAGACAAACAGCGTGTCTTCAACGTGTCTTTTTTTCTTTTCTGTTTAACTCGTGCTGCTTATGGAAATATTAGTTGGCGCACCTGATTACTCCGATGATAGGGATGCTTATGTGTGCCACGTCTTAGTACTTTTTGTTTTGTTTGTTTCCTGTAGATGCTTCCATTGTTGTCACTCACTGTACAGAAGCAACAAACTCTGTATTTCTGCCCTCCTAGATGCTCCCAGCATGCAGTGGCTTCATTAGAGTAACAGCTACTCCCTGCTGCTTTTTAACTGTTACTTTTGCTATTTTTACTCTGGATGTCATGGTTGTCATTGCGTTTAACTTTACTATACCCTTATTTTCTCATCATTAGTCTGCTTACAACAATACAGTGCACTCTGGAGATGATGGGTACAGCTTTTTCCACTGTCAACATTAAAAACCACTCGTATTTTGTCAGTGTTGACAGACGTGCAAATGTTGATCCATAATTCAGGCTTCCCCCTTTGTGAGGACACAGTAAATGCTTCTAGTTTCTTCTTCACGTAATCTGCATACATTTAGCTGTGATGGCTAAATGAATGTTAACAGAGCAAGGAAATAGGCTCCTAAATGTCACACACAGTGCTGGTGAGGCCAGTGAGGCCGTATGACAATGCTATGGCAATGTGCTCCTATTTAGGGCAAAAAAAAAAGAATAACATGAATCCCAACTAGATCAAGCCTGAGGCTTTAAACTAAGATGGAGTCCAGTTGAGCCTGTACCCTTGGCACTGGGTCAGGCCCAATCAGGTGTTGGCTACAAATCAAAGCCCTAGTGTTTCCTCCTAAAATGATAACTACGGTCGACTTGAAAGCAGTGTGTTCAGCTAAAAATGAAGCCAGGCAGAGTTTGTTCTGAAGCACCTGCTTTCCATTGGCTTTGTGGCTTCTTCATATTTACTTTAATGTAATAGACAACAGTTTGATGGAAGCATAATACTGTGAACATGCTTTGTTTGTAGAGCTGGAGCAGTTACCGTTTACGGTCTTAACTGAATCCCTCTTTCTTTGACCTACTCCCTTGTCCCTGTGCTTCCCCTCCAGGTGCTTCAGGAGGCACACTTCATGTCTGAGACACACAGCATAGAACATCCTCAGGGGGGGTCAGAGAGAAAGCACTGCTGTTGGTGAGCTCTGACACATATACACAACATTAAATTGACTATAAACATACTCTATTAGGAAGTCTAATGCTTCATAATTGAAACTGTGATGACTTATACCCAGCCTTGAGGCCTTTAATTAGCAGGACAGTATATTTTTTTCGAACTGTTGTTTTTGTCATGAGTTTTTTGACACCAAATGCATATTTTTCGTAATGAAAAAGAGACTTTTTATTTTATTTTATTAAGAACAAGGCCAATTTCTTTGACTGTCAACTGTCAACCAATAATGTTGTGCATATACTTGGATTATGAAGCATCGACACAGGATTGGAGCACTGGATGCAAGGCCCTGTTCATTCCTATGAAAGTTACTCCGTGATGCATGAAGCCAAAAAGTTTAACTGACATGTTTAAAATTGCCTGGATGATCACCGCTGTGTCCGCACTTTGTGGCCCATTGAGTAGTCGCAACAGTGACTTCCTCCAATGAGTCCATCTACTTCCGGTTTAGTGCTCCACTAACTTGAACAGGAATAAATGATTTACATGTGCAGCTTTTTTAGACTTCCCAAATGTAATCAGACCTAATGGATTAAGGTCGATAGTGGAACGAGTCATTTCACAGGGGTTGTGGCGCTGTGGTAAAAATTTGTCCACCAATTTACAGATGTCTCGTTCGCTAATAAAGTCTATGGGAAGAAGTCTTCTTGGGCCACATGGCGTCATGTGACAAATGTAATTCCACTGTTTTGGTGATACAAACGTTGGCTTCAAAGCCTGACGCACTTTCAGGGGGTCTGAGCGCACACCAGATCCACTCCTTTCGTTCTTAGCTTTCACAGTAAAAGCCTGAGACATATAAACTGTTTGCAAAAGAAGGCTCAACTTCACTTGAGCATTTTACTAAAATTAAAAGTATAAAATAGCTTACAGTAGCTTAGGCTTCACAACAGCTTAACTCAAACAGACTACCAGATGCTGCTCTGGGTCAATAGGATCCTGATAGTTGTTGCAAAGTTGCATCGCTGCTGGCAAATTTATTTGCAACAAAACCTCTCAGTGAACAAGTATTTCAAGTGATGTAATAGTTTTAATGCTGAATATTCGCAGGCATGTATTTTGCATTTTCATGTTGTTTCATGTCGTGCATTTGTCACGTCCCTTGTGTGTAAATGCGTTTTGTAATAGGTAATGTTACAGATGTTAAATCAGCATCATCATATGATTGAATATGTCGACTCCTAGTGGAGGTATCAAAAAGGACACTGTGTCAGTATGCATGTGTGCTGATAGCTCAACACTCTGCCCCACCCCCTGATATAATCACAAACATTCTGTAAACAGGGGATTTGAGCAAATCAAGCAATATGGGAGAGCAGGAGAGCAGATGACAAGCCCTGAGTAAACACCAAAAAAAAAGCAAACTTCACCTGCACATTCACTAACACCTTCATCATGCAAAGGTAATAGTGTTGTCAGACAGCACAAAGCAAGTGACAGCAGAGAGCTCATATGTATACAGAGCTGGGACTCCTCTAAGCTCCACACACGCTCATCTGAAAATTAGACCTCCATGTAGCGAGTGAAAGAGCTTTTCCATATGTGTGTGTCTCAGCAAGTGAGCCAGCACAAATCTGGCTGGCCATGCATGCCTTGAATGCTCATAACCCAAGAAGATCCCCAGTCTGAGGTCAAGTGGATGCACAAACACAGCTAATGCTGGCAGACTTTTGCCTGATATTTCTCCCTAAATGAAACAGTGATACCCTTTGAGACAAGCTTGAATGAGAAAAGGGATCATTTTTGTAATGGGCTGTCGGAATGCCCGAGCTGCCGAACATTTCCCATTAAACATTTTTCTTCTCTCAGCTGGCAATGCAAGACCTTACAGGGCATTTTTTGCAAAATGGAGCCGCACACACATTGACAGACACAGATACAGGCACACACTTGCTGTTTCAGCAGTTTTTGTTATGAGATAATCTGGCGTGCTCCAATAATGCTTACTCAGTGACCAGGGGAAAAAAATCCTAATATTTACTTGACCTGTGCGTGAGTGTGTGTGCGTGTGTGTTTATCATTGGGGTGGTGTATCCTGACGAGGTCTGTTTGCGATCATTTTCCTTTTGTGGATGAAAGGATCAACTAAGCACCCATGGTTGTCCAAAGATTCTAGCATCTTTCTTTGTGTCTGTCTCTTGCATTTTTACAAGGAGTTAACACAAACTCATATGTGCATGTGTATAGTTATATTGTCACACTTTAACTAATGTTTTTTTAGTATCTTTTGGCATTTAGATTAAGAGCAAAAATAGCCTTTTAGTTTCTTTCTGACCTCGAAATCTTCAAGTGTGCCCCAGGTTAAAACTCTGGTTCTTTTCAACAGCTTTCAGTGGAATGTGTGTGCAGCTATATGAATGTGAGGAGGGTCATCACTGGAAAAACGTGGTCATAGTTAACTTTCATGGATACATGAATGTTCAAAAGAATTTCTCATACTCACCATAAAAAATAAGGTTTGGATAAAGTCTAGAGGCAAGTGGAAATTCATAACAGCGGTCCTCTCAAGTATAGCATATTGAGGCTGTGTGTGAGGCAGCGTCTGTTTGTGCTTGTGTTCAATAAACGAGTGGGACAACTTGATTAAGTCTAGTTTACTGTGAAGACATGGGCCTAATGAGGGATATTGGTTTCAATGTGCTAAACAAAAACAATGGCATTATAAAATGGGAGCCAAGTGTTTTATACAAGCAAAGATTATTGATGTAAATAACACTGAATTATACATTAAGCATATTACATTATCCATTTATCATCTCGGTTGTCATGTTGGGTTTGCAGGTATTGTCAAAGTGCCCATGTAGACTGTGGATTCTCTCCCAGTGGTGGAAGATATAGGAGAATTGGTGAATTTAGGTCACGTCATTGTGCATTGAACTGTATGTGACTTATGGATTTATCCAGCAATGTGCACAATTCTGACCTTACTGTAGTCAGAGCACAGCTGGGGGCACATGTACAAGAGAAGCTATAACTCTGTAGTAAGTCGGGACTTTCCCTTTGCCTCCATCACTGTATTTCACGTAATATTTCTGTCTTCCCCACCTGTATTTACATTCATGCTCTGCTCTTATTGTGGTCTCTTCCCCATCTCCTCTTTTCTAATTACCTATTTCATTCAGTCAGTCACTCACCCACACTCTCCTATGTTTTTCTGCCTGCTTAGCTATCATCATTCTGTCATCTGCATTTTAGGGCCTATGTTTGAAATGAATGCAGCAGAGCAGCGGTGGAAGCAGCCTGGATGCAGTCCAGGCTTTGATGCATAGGCTGTTTGGGGGGAATCTTGTGTCAGACCCCACAAAAGTCATAAAATGGAAAGATAGATGCCGTGCTGACTTTCCACAGAGCATACAGTTATGACCAGAGGGAAAAGTGTGTCTACAGTACATGCATGTGTGTCGGTTCAAGCATCTGTGCTCAAATGTAAGTATGTGAATATGTTTGTCTTTTCATCTGCGCTCATTTAACGGTTCATCTGGGAGGAATAGGCTTTAACCGTTAGAATGGAAAGTTTATTGGATATGACAGACACATAAACACATATAGATACAGAACATGCATGCACACACACACTGCGGAGCTTCTGTACATGGGTTACTGTTGGCCTACAGTTCAAAAACAATAATAAAAGCCTTGGGATGAGTTGCCAGGGGGCAGCTGGAGCCGCGGCAGGTTGAGCATGCCTAATGAAAACTTAATGCTCATTGGCAGGGATTGCCACCGTGCTCCTCCCCAAGGATTTAAGATCAGGCGGACATCAAGCCAATGTCAAGATCTGTGGAGCCCAAAGTCAAAAGCCTGGCAGTGTGTCTCTGCGTTTCTAGGTACACAGACAGAGAGCGTGAGAGAGACAGAGGGAATCTGCAAAAGAGATCTAAACTGGCTCAGAGTAGTCACCCTCCTTCTTCACCAACAAAATTCCTTGCAGAGGCTTATTCTGCACGCTGTGCCTTATCCCCATGAAAGCCATAAAATCCGGAGATTGGCGCTTGGATCTGGAATTCTGAGTGAGAGCAAAATTGCTCTCCTTAGGAATTAGGTCCAGCAGTGCAGACAGCAAGTGAGAGAGAGAGGCGGGGGTGATACGTGCTATATAGAGAAAAATTTGTACAGGAAGAGTTGGGGGAGAGAGACAGCAACATGTTGAATCTCTGTGGGAATGTGCTCTCTGCTCCCACAATTTGAATAGGAAAGTGTCAGATGTATGTTGGCCTGATGCTGTCTGGATAAGGCCTGTCTGCAGTAATTCAAACCAGAGAGTGAGACAGAGGATATGAGGCACTGTTGTTGTATTTGAGATGTTAGAGTCATGATATCCCTATGTAATGAGCTCCCCTCTGATCTGCAGAACTGCAAGGAGAGGCAGGAAAGGAGTGAGGGACTGGGAAACAGAGAAGAAGGGTTGTAGGAAGAATAAGAACGAGGCCTTTGAGGGGTGGAAGAAAAGATGCAGGGCTGTCAAACTCAGTGGAATTCTTTGTGCTTCCCAAAATCCTGTCATATCCTATCCTCATCCCCACAAAATACACACATTCTCATAGTGGGTCCAGTTTATACAGTGAATGTGCCAGATTTGTAAATTGGTAGCCACAGATTGTATGAAGAAGTGGACGCAGCCTCGGGGTCTGAAAAGTGAAGCCAGCTGGGAAGAGCCTTAAACTTGCATTCTCTTTAATGGCCAGCAGGTAGCGACTCCACAAAAGAAGGTGCAGAAAGAAGTCCAATAAGTAATGACCCTACTTCTCACTTGATTAATTACCTCAGTAAACATTTTTCTAATGAGTTTATGGTCTCAGTCTCTAGTTCCAAGTCTTGATGATGTTTTGTAAATTATGGTCTCATTTAGACCAAAATGGACGATATAGCAGGGTGTGGCTACCTTGTCATGACAAGTCGCTACCATAGCAACATGCATAAGAGCCACCCTTCACTTGTCCACAGCTTAACCCTCATGATCCCTTCTGGTTCACAGCTATATAGTAGTACCTAGATACTGGATCCCAAGATTGCGCCTATTCATTCCAATGGAATTGCTCACCTGGCGCATATGACAAAAAAAAGTTTCTGGCCTCTGGTTTTATTTCTGCGGTATGTGGTCCACTAAATATGCGCAGCAGTATTTCTCCCACTGGCCCATCTTAGAGTTCTTGCTCGACTAGTAAACCTGTGATGACGTCTTGGATTCTTAAATCACTTTTCTTGGCCCCAGGAAAGTTTTACAAAAATAAACTCTCCATGGAGCAAAAATTCACAATAGAAAAAGTCTGGTTTACCTTGTTTGCAGTTGGAGGTGTCCTGTCAACAGTGTTGCGGACGTTTCTTTCATAATGGTGGACCATGGGCCCAGTATTTTGGGCAGCAGGGTTATGTACATATTACGTAAAATTTATCAAAGTAGATTGCTGGAACAGGCACTAACAACACAATATAGTGAAGTAAGACAGTAAGGCTTTTATTTTCAAAGTTAGTGGTGTATTAAATGTTAGAGCAGAACAGTTTATTCTTCACCTGTGTGACTTTATGTTCTTTTCTGTTTACCTCGCTTTCTCTCTGCCTTGTTGTTGGAAGCGAAGGTAAACGATTCAAAAACCTTTTTATGAGAGTGATTGTTACGTTTGCTGCAGCTCTGCTCTCACCGAGATGTCTCCACGTTTCTAGACATTGTCTAAAGCAGTGCACATTGCTTGTGATGCACTTTGTTTTTATTGGTTGCATCTTGGGAATTTTTCCTGCTGTTATTCCAGATGAGTTGGAACTTGAGGACCACCGTGAGGCTCACCAGCAGAACCGTTTTCAAACAGTGTGCTCAGCAGTGTTGTTCTAGGTCTGAAATTCCTTCTCGCCCTGCTGCCTGCAAAGCCTTCACAGCAAACACTCCTCTGCCTGTGTGTGTCTGTGTGTTTTTTGCTCTTTCTAATGGTTATACTCCACTGATCAATCTGACTGTGTTGAGGAATGACATAGTTGAGCTGTGCCACAAATGTATGCCAACAACAAGGGTTCTACCAGCTGTTTGGAGCACAGTCCAAAAAAATCAGGATAATGCAGATAATAAATTTGCCTTGTGTCATTAAGGATTGCGTCTCTTTTCACAGCCACTCCAAGAGGGCCATAAGAGGTTTAGCCAACTAAGTCTGAAGCTGTATCTAATGAGTTGGCTCTCTGTCCTTTCCCTCACTGTGTGTTTAAGCTCCAGTGGATGAGCCTCACAGAGAGAGTGGACTGCATGTCTTCAGGATTCTTGTACCACTGCACCAGAGAGCCCCCTTAGACCCCAGGAAAGGTAACTTACACCTCCAGCTGGGCCAGAGGAAATGTATAAATATGCTTACAATGTGTTAACATGCAGAAACAGCATATTTCATGTGGTGTTTGCATACAGTGCTGCTGCAGTGGCTGCTGCTACGCAGACTTAACAGAAACTATGTTTCACAATCACTCTTTTCATCTACCCACCTCCACTATTTTCTGCTTTTTGCCTCTGCACTGGTGGCATAAGTGGCCACAGGTGGCCGGAGGCATTATGTTTTTGGGTTGTTCATCTATCCTAGTATGTCCATCCATCCGTCCTGTTCTCATGACCATGATATCTCAGACAAGCCTGGAGGGAATTTATTTAAATCAGGCACAGAAGTCCATGTGGACTCAGGGATGAGCTAATTAGTATCTGATAGTCAAAGGTCACTGTGACACGCTTTTAGCTACTACGCAAGGATTATTTGGGCTGGTATGAAATTTTTTAAACTGGATTGATATTAAACCAAACACCAGACTGGACAGGTATATCAAATTTTACCAGGTGTCCGACTTGACTCAGTTGCCACTCTTGAGTGGAACTTAATGTCACTGTGCCCAAACAGAAAACTAGCTCCAAGCTCTCCTACATAGGCACTTCTGTTACATCACATAAACAAACCACATAGCTATCAGCTGCGCACTCGAGATCGGTCTGTAAAACTAACCAATTAAGAGATGGGTAAGTAGCCTACTTGCTGTCTGCCTACATTTATAATGTTACTTTTTAAAACAGAAAATGCTTGTTATATATTGTGGTTTTTACTGGAAATTACATGCAATATAATCAACAGCAAGTAGCCTAGGTTGTTATTAGCAGTCGTGATTTACCTTAGCAGAAACTGTCAGCTCCTTGGTGATCTCACTCCAGTCAACTGCCACTATATTTTGTTTTTTATAGTGAAATAAGGAGCTATCTGATAGATTATTCCTTATTTTCTCACCCATTGCGGCACAGAAGTTCAGTTCAAAACGACACCAGCAGCCAGTGAGGACGCCTCTTTCGTTGGCTTCAAGTCCAAAAGGTTGTCATATTGGTGCAGTTTTCATTTTCTTAAGAGATAACTCTGCCATGTCTGTTCTTGTCACCACCCAAAACACATGAGCTTTAGTAAACAAGCACAACGTGCATGGCTCTTCCCCCTCCTACCGACACCAGCCTGGGTTTGTCAGTAAATTGCACATGACCTTTCAGCCACTAGTGGCTCCCTTACTGTGCATTCACACCAAAAGCGTCATAAGCGGCCGGCAGCCATTCATTTTCAATGTACGCTTGCTACGAAGGGCGTCTGGAGCGTCGGCAGCAGCGAGTAGCACGATGCCAGCGAACGGAGCGTCACTGTGAAGTTGAGAGAAGCTCAACTTTATGCAAATGAGCAGTGCCGCTGCCGAAGCAGCAGTGAACAGCAGCCAATTGCAGACCGTGAATATTCTCAAGGCGGGACAGTGAAAGAAAGAAAGAAAGAAAGAAAGAAAGAAAGAGATCTTCTGCAGCGCACCTTGAAAGCCCCGCCCCTTGGCAGCCTTCTGCAAGCCCTGCTAGAGCTGCCAGGCAGCACGATGCCAGCGACCTGAGCGACCGCAGGCGCTCATGACGCTTTTGGTGTGAATGCACAGTTAGTCTTTTTATAAACAAAATATTACGTTAATCACATTGTCATATAGTTCCTTCCTCATGCAATTTGAGTTTGATTCAGCCCTTTGATGCCATTACCACAGGTTGCTGATGTAGACTATTTTTTAATTTGCCAGAATATCAAATGCCGGTTCAGCTGGTTTGCTAAAAAGTCAAGCCCGTTTAAGCTTGTACACTGGATTTTGAAGCACTGTCAACTGTCATGCCTACAACGTTTTGTTCCATCCTGTTCCTCTGTTTGTCCAACACGAGCTCATTGGCTTTGCTGACATTGAGCTTCAGATGATTGTCGTTGCACCGTGTGATGAAACTCTCTATCAGTCCTCTGTAGTCTCTAAGTGAAGACAGCATGTTTCTCACTGGAAATTATTCCCTGGTATCATACATGTCAGTAACCTATAGTGAACTTTTATTTCATCAAAAAATACACTTAATACCTTTTTATTGAATTCCTACAAAGTCTTCACTACATATATTTTATTAGTCTCGACAGGCATAGCTGTAAACTTGAATGGTTGGCAGAGGCATCAACCACGAGGCGGTAATTCTAGTTAAATTACATTTGTATTGTTATCAGCAGAGCTTTGTCTTCCCCCTCATGAAATATTGTTTCCTCTACCTTTCCATTATTCGGACCAAGTCGTTTTCCAAAGCAGCAGTTTCCCTTCCAGCCTTTTCTCCACTTTTTTTTTTTAACTCTGATGAAAGCATTATAGAATTTGGAAAATGCAGCATGGAGTGAACTTGACCTAAGGTGGACACATCTATCAACAGATCAGGCTGCATTAAGCAATAACCCATTGTAAGCCATGCTTTCTATTGATTCTGGAATCGTTAAGATAAGCAGAGTTGCAGTAAACCCTACCAGGTGTCCTAGATTTACTGTAAAGCTTAATTAGCTTTGACACATGGCCTTGCATTTGAAAGGAAATCATACAAATTTTGAATGAGTCCCATTTAACTGATAATTAGATGTTATTTTCCACCCCAAGAAAATAGCATGATTTAATGAGACATTTCATAATATCCAGGAGATGTCAAGATGAGTAGAGGATGAAAAGGAAGTAACCATATTCCCACTCATCACTGTAGACCATTTCTCCTTTGGGAACAGTTGGAGTCCAGGAAAATATTAAACTGTTTGGTTCCAGGGGTTTTAAGCTGATTGTATAGACAGACATGATAAGAGGGCACGCTAACACATAGACAAGCTTCCACAACATGTGCAGTGTTGTGTTTTGGAGAGTAGATATGATGCCAGACATGTTGGCACATTATCATACACATAGTCCCCGCAGCGGGAAAGTTTTGCATAAAGAATGCAAAATAACAATAGGCAATAAAAGCATGTGGAGAGATTTATTTATCTTGCTCTGACATTTACTTCAGATGGGGGAGTTCTACCAATATTATTCTTTCCCAGACACAAACACGCACACACATATACAAAGGGAAGAATTTCATATTTTGAGGCTGAACAAAGTCATCTATCTTCCCTGTGTGATGCCCTAGCTTTGTTGCGGTTCCAAGGTCTGAGTCACATTGAGAATCCCATGCAGACAGGGCAACACCTTGTATAGAGCATGATAGGATAGCAGAATAGCCATTTGTCCTTGTCAAAAAGCCCAGAACACACACAGACAGAAGCACGCACACAATATTTGGATTATTATTGAAAACATCTTGTAAGTAAACATGCAAACACAGACACTCACCCACACAGTAATACTTGACAAAGTGAGATGGCATTATAGATCACAGGAAGCGCTGTTGGATTTACATTAGCACTGACATGTGAGTCATGCCTTATGCATGTTATGTGACTGTAACCTGCATTAAAGAGACAAGCTATAGCACAGATCACAACGCATTAACCCAGCTTGGTGTTCAGTGTCCCAGACAGGCTAGCCTTGATAGAACAATCCGGGCTTAGAGAAGAGTGAACCTGATGAATCTTTATGTCACAAAAATCAATGATGATGTCAGAGATAGGAGCCGTATTTTGGATTTGACTTTGTTTTGTTCCGTAGAAAAAAAACAGAAGCGGAGACTTTTCAAGTAGTCCTGCTGCCTCAAGGCTGAACACATTGATCCCATGGAGGTTAATATTAATGTCAATGGGGCAAGTTGTTGTGTGCGATAGATAAAATCAGTGTGGGTGTTGGTGTGTTATTTTTTTCAAAGGTCCAGTTCTCTCAGACATGGCAGAAGCTGGTTCAGCTCTTTAACACCATCTCAGAATCTAAATGGCTCCCTGGTTAGAAAATTACATGGAAGACATTATCCACTTTGTTTAAGAACTTCCTCAGGGAACTACATTTTCCACGAGAGAGTAGCAGTGTGCAGATCTGTGTTCTTCTGGCTGTGTGCTGAATAAAAGCAGACCTGAAGAACAAATGGAAAAATGAATTTGCTCACTGGATCCAAGCTCCCAGTCCTTGTTTGCAGTGTTTTAATCACCAAGGCATTTGTCATGCAAATCAAAATGTAACATTGCAGTAAAGGACTGTGAGCTTGAATTCAGTATGCAAATACACAAATATGATCAACACATCAATGCTGTTTTCTTCAGACCAAAAAACTCAGTTTTACATTGGTGTTTGAAAAAAATCCAACAGTCAGAAAAAACTGTTTAGTGGCTTTCATGTTATGATCTAAATAATGTGTATGTAAAAACCTACCTCATGACTGTCAGTACCATTTCCCTAGACTCACTAGGGGACATGTTAACATTTTTTAAGGAGCTTTATAAACAGAATTGAATCAAAAAAGAGAAACCACTGCAAATCATGTTTGTTGGGAATGATTAAAATAAAAAAAGAAAAAGGGGGACAAGAAACTGAATCCTGGCCAACTGCGGTCACCATTATAAGAATGTGTTGAACATATATTTGACCAATCATTCACTGTAATCCCTTTTCCAGTGGCCAAACTGTTTCTCTTCCCCCTCTTCATTGCTCTCCAGAGTACTCTTACCTCTGCTTTTCACGTTGTCCATATCCTTTTTTATTTAGTTTTCTCCGTATTCAAAGAATACAAAGAGTGAGCGTGAATGCTCAGTTCATGTCAGCTGATTTTCAGCTGATCAACCCATATGGCACCTTTTTCTTGAGTATCATCTTGTTTTTTTCTGGTTTAACAAACCTGACCACATCTTCTCTGTCAGCGGGTTTGGCTGTTATCAGGCCATCATTACATGGCTGTTATCAGTGGTTGTAAGCATCATAAATATGTGTTAAAAGGGACCTAACAAACCTACTACTAGGTTCAGAAGGCCATTATCAAAGTTAACGTCTTTTGTTTGGTGGCAATCTGTCATGGCCTTAGTCATTTATGACAGGAGCAAAAGAAGAATGTAGGTGACCTACTATTACTGTAAGTCTATCTACGTTGGGTGTGAGGGATTGGTGGTGGATGGGTCAAACACACATATGACTTTAACCCAGGAGAGTAGGGTTTATGTCCTGTGTGAAACTAATGAAATGGTCATTGTTGCACAACATTGGGCGTGCAAATGGTCATTTAATGGACCAATAACCACCTTTCAACCTAATCTAAGACGCTGAAAAGTACAGATAATGGCCATTTAATGGGCAGTTAACGTCTTAATTGTATCAGGTTTATCTGTCTGTCTAATCTGCAAGTATACCTGTTGTTTTCTTATCCTTTTAGTATTGCTAAGGACCTTTCAAGGTGACACCTGACTTTAGAGGTATACTCAGTAAAATGTATACTAAGTACATTTGTACAAGGTACTTGCTGCATATGCTGAGCAAAAAGCACTTTACTTAAAATGAAGTACAAGGTAAGAGAGGTTACAGTAATTCTATTTGATTATAAAATTTTTATTCCTTCTACCTCTGCTGTCAGTATCAAATATTCATATTGCTCCTGTGCTCATCCACTTAAGCATGTGTTTTCATATGTACACATTTAAGTCAAATAACAGTTTTCTGCTGTCACTGAGCAGAAATGGAGGTTAAACCACAGCTGGTTTGATCAAATCTGGTGAATTTAAGACAGCAAGCGAATGCAGCAGGCACAAAAATCACGAAGTTAAAATGAGGTTGAAGTGCAAATGTGTCTGAAAATGTAGTCAGAAAAATTCATGAAGCTGGATCCAGACAATCTCATCTTCAGTCTCCAGTCAGTTCTCCTCCCCTTTCCTTCCAAGATATTCACTCAGTGACCTCTGCAACCCCAGCCGGACAGTTTTTCCTTCCACCTCTTTATCCCCCTCATCTTAAAAACCTGAGCATTTCCCCCTTCTTCATGCCACTTTCTCTTTATTCCTCCTTTCATTTCCCATCTGTCCATCCCCCTATCCATATTAACCACAACATCAAATGTGTCTGATCATGTGTCTGTGTGCTGGGTATATCACCATGCTGTGTGCTGTATGTATTTATGTTTGACAGACATCAGGGACTCTCGGCTCTCATTGCTCTGCCTTAATGAAACACATTCACTTGCTCAGTATTTTTCTGTGAAATGCAGTTAGTTTGAAATGATATTTAAAGGTACATAAAATAAACATGTTTTTATATTTGGGGAAAATTGAGCCCCATGGTTAGTACTCTTTGCATGTTTTCTATTGAAAGAAGACATCAGTGTGTCATCATTGTGCACTTGTGTTGTTCATTCTGTTCACACCATGTATGTTATATACCCTTGTAAATTACAGAATTACAATGATTTCTTTGGAACAGCCAAATGAATAATAAGCATTGCTTTCATGTGCTGTTGGCATGTTCATGTCTGTCTTGCTGTGTTTCCACCTTTTGTCCCTGTTTTCACCCTGGTCCTCTTTAATCCTTCAGAGCAAGATATGCAGATGAAAGACAACAGTGGGCACAGAGGTGACAGCCGATGCTGGACACCTGCGGGTATAACTGAAGGCCTAAGACCTGAGCCAAGAGAAGACGTGGGAGATCAACAAGTGCTCTGTCCCTCCCTCTCATCCATTGGTGCATATACAGTATACACAGGTAGAACACAAAACAGCCTGAACTAATTACTAGATAATTACTTGCCATCACATCCCACCCGCCTTTCTATTTTACTTTCCGTGTCATTTGTTTTGGGTAAAAAGTGAAAAAAAGAAGATTCACCAATTAGATGTTGAGAATGTTGATTGTGGGAGATGTTTGGACAGAATTGCTTAAAGGGTATGAGTTAAACAGTAGCCCACTCAACATATTTTCACTGAAAAAAAAATCATCCAAATGGCTATGCCCACTCAGTTGCAGTTCTTTGCATCCAAGGAATTTTATTGATCTAAAAAGCAGCTCCAAAACTATCATGGCACTTTTCTGGTTTTTCAGCCTCAGCCCGTTCAGCCTGTCTGGGCCATTGACTAGCTCCCACTACCACAAATCTCTCCCCACGTTTAGGTGACCACAACCCTTGCACTTTGACCGGATGTGTTGAAGCTGTATGCTTCAGGTGGATTAAGTTGTTTGGTGTGAAGCTGAGGTGGGAAGTGATCCTTGTGTGCTGTCACAAACACAAAGTCATCAGAGGTGCAAAAGATAAGATGGGGTTGATGTGGCAGTAGCAGTATCTGAAATTAACTTTTTGACTCACTGGCCAAGGGGGCAGGTTGATGGAAAAATCCACTGGCCAAGCATATTTTTTACCGCCCACAATAATAAATTGCCTTTTTGTGTTACATATACATTAGTCAGTACATAACATTGAGATAAGGTGCTATGTTGAATACAAACTTTAAGAAGAGGCCAGAGCAAAATCTGAAGTGGAATGATTTCAACATCTTGAACAACTCATCACCACAGCCTCAACATTTGGGTAAGCAGTGTACAGTGCACATGTCTAGAGCTTTTATTGTGAAAGGTAAGACCGGAAAGAGTGAAGCTAATGCCCTGTCGCTAACAATGTGGGAGGTGAAAGAAGAGTTTGCCTTCTTGGCTAAACTATGGGGCCTTTGTGTTATTTTATTACCCTCAAAAGTATGGGCACAACACCAGCTAGCAGCAGACGGGCAAGTGATAGTTAAATGGGGCAGAGACTTTCAGCAAAGTGTTTTATTACATGACTATTTTGGTACAAACATTTACCAGCCAGTGTGGCCAATAGCCTTCAGAGCTTTACTTGCCAAATAGAAAATCTACCCACATTTGGCCAATGTGGACCCTGGGCAGTAGTGTGCCGTTCGTTGTTTTCAAGCCACTACTGAGGAGAAGAGGGGCAAGGCAGAGGAGCTGGTCTCTTCCTAAACCTCAGATTAGCACTGCATCCTCCAAAGCTTGCATTTCTAGACTAAATATGTCATAAGAGGCCAACAAGATGTGTCCCTTTTCAAAGTCTCCATTAAAGACAAGAAATTCCGTCTCCATTTGCCCAAATTTGGAGCAGACATCCAATATTTTGTTGCAGCCCAGTTAAGTGTGTTCGGATGATTCTTGTCAGCTTGCAATAGCACGCATCCATGCGTATTTCTCCAGATGGTCACTGGTTGATATATCACATATGCTTTACAAATAAAAAACAAACTGCAGGGTGTAATTAATGTATGGATCTATATATTTGCTGTCAACTTGATAAACTATTTGCCAGATGTCTATCATACGTAAAATATCACAGCTCATACTGTAAACTAAGTTATAATGGAGTTTGTCTCACTTTACCACTAGTGTTTAAACTTCTGGCAATAAACTTAGAAATGTATGACTTCAAAAGTCAAAAAGGAGCACAGTGTTCATTTTGGTCTTTCTGAGGCTAGATGGTCTAATTTGGGCCGGACAAGCAAGCTCAGCTGGGTTTCAGGTCCTCTGAAGGACACACCATTGTGGGCTGTTTTGGAGCACCTAACCCCTGAGAGGGGACACAGCTTGAGAGTCCCAAAATTAAGGAAAAAAATAAATCAAATGACGCTTGTTTTAAATTCAGTTTAGTCCGTGATCTGTGTTGACCTTTTGGTTTCTTTGAAAATATGTTTACTTAATTAAAGTAATAAAAGCAGCTTTGCAACTTGAGTGTTTGGTATAAACCCTGGTGGTGTGCTGCATGAGAATGTAAAATAATGACTGAAATTACTCTAAACATACAGCACTACAAACACTGCACATAAATACTACATCACAAACCACCCATGTGTATTATTGATAATATACAAGCTATTTTGTTTTAAAAAAAAAAATAGAGAGATTTGAAACTGTAAGGATGTGGCTTGTCAAAATGAAATATGCAAGTACACTCTTATATGTCAATTCCACTGTCGTCCACTCAATATTTCCTGCTGTGTGTTGGACACCTGCAGTGCAAGTCTAGATTTAAAAAGGTGAAGAGTGATAGAAATGTGAATAAAAGAAAGAACACTGCGTTTGTATGCAGAGCTAGTCATGGAAAGCAGTTGAGCAGTCAACATGAATGAAGAAGTAGATGTGTGAAGAATGAACAGGATAGTATTTGCGAGCACTTAGAACTCTGCCAGTATTCACACTTAAGCACAGCTGGACAGTCTCAGCTGCAGGTAGTCATTGTAGATCTCACAATTGGAGTTTCAAGACATTACAGAAATGTTTGTATGACTCTGTAGGTGAGCTATCAGAGAGCTTTCCAGCACTGAACAACACTTTGAAGCACGCAGTAATGATTCAGAGAAGAGAGGAAGTGGGAGTTAGTGGTGAAAAGCAAAGAAGAAATGATGAGTTAGGCACAGAGGTGACAGGGACACTAAAGCAAAGAACACTGTCCTTGTGACCTTAGTGGAATCTATACACAGAGGTCCAGACACACAGTCTCTGCAAACATTACACTGGACACCATGCTTACACAGACATACACACACATGCACATACTGTACATCAACAGTGCAAGTATGCATTATTGCCTTATGGATTTGTCAGAGACATTTGTATGTAAATGTCTGTAGTGTCAACACTGTTTGTGTGTGTACACACAGTAGCCTGTCTCAGCACTTTGGGTTTCACACCCATGTCGATAATACTCCTCCATCAATAAAACTAATCACATTTCTTCCATTGCACAAATTGCATTGTATTGCTCCTTGTTGTGTTTTGTGGTATTGATGTTATTATACATGGTCGTAGGATTGTACAGGTGCATGTGTTTATTACTTGCTTCCTTTTTAAATTACGTTATTTAAGTTTCCATCAACAAACTGTTTCACACAGTCGGTGATTGTTTTGGTTTTGTTTTTTTTGTTTTTTTGTTTTTTTTTTACAAAGTACAAGTGCACACAATGATGTTTGAACAAGTAACCAAATCTGTTTGAAATTACTCTAGACTGTAACTGAAAAAGTGACAGCATGTAAACTCTTAAAATCCCATGAGAACCAAAATTTAGTTAGATTTTAGTTGAAGACTTTAAAAGGGTGCTGACCTTTATTTCTGTTACGAAAGCAGCTTATTCACACAGTCCCACACTCTACACATGCCAGCTTATTAGGAACATCAACAGCTAAAAACAAATGCAGTATAATGCCAGCCTTACATCTTTTCAGATGATTTCACTGCTGCAGACAAATTCCCAATGTAGGGATAAAATCATGAGGGTGCTCCCCTGTGAGCTCAATTGTTTGGTGTTAGGTGGTCATAAAACTTAATCCAAGCTGTTTTAAAGCTGGAGTTTGTAACTTTTATGAAAATAACTTTTTGTCATTGGCTAAAACTGTCATTACAACCACACAGTAGTACATGAGATGGATGGTCTGTGAAAAAAAGCATCAAAACACGTACTTCTGTACTTACACTTAATATTTTGAGTGCATAAGTGCGTTCACACTGAGAAGTATGGAAAAAAGCAGTGTACTATGAGTACCCGGATGGTGCACTCAAAACGGTCAAGAAGTTGAGTGTGGAACTATGGACACTTCTCGCCCTCAATGGTCACCATCTTGGCTACGTAGCGGAAGGGCCACTTTTCACACTGGAAATGGTGGCTGAGGACTGGGTGACTGTGAACTAGGGTTGTCAGAACGAACTTCGCTATTCGAAAACAATTCGAATTATTGTAAAAATAAGCACATTCGAAGTTGGAAACTAAGGTTATAATATTTGTCTTCCGGTACAACGCAAATAGGCCTGGGACGATCAGCGATCAAATCGTATATTGGCGATTGGAGGGTTGCCAGGCGATTTGCTGGATATCAAGACGATTTTGAAGGAAAAAAAAAAATGGCGCTCTACCATGCATTAAGAGATGTTTTTTGGGGAAATACATACTGTCAGAGAAGCCCCGTTTACAAACAGACCTCCTCTCCTCTCCTCTCCTCTCCTCTCCTCTCCTCTCCTCTCCTCTCCTCTCCTCTCCTCTCCTCTCTCTCTTCTCAGCGGAGGGTGCCCTGTCAGCCCTGCGCTGACAGTGACAGGGCGCATCTCTTTGATCCGAAGTGACACAGCCCGTTTGCTCATGCTTCGGGGTCGTTCAATAGAGTAATTGCAAATAAATATTGTTGTAATGTGTAACTATTGAAATGTTCACAAGGGCTTTCATAAATTCCTACAATGTTGCGGCACTGCTGCCTTTGCAGGTTAAAAGTTAATGACAGCGACTTGAAGTGAGGAAGAGCAACACGTCTCCGGCTGCGCAGCTGTGTCGGTACCGTCACCGCTGCGCTGACAAGCCAGAGACGTTCACTTTTGCATGTGATGCAAAATATTAAAATAACGTCATTATAACACAAAAAATATAAAAATGCGGTGGTAGGCCTAGGCTATAGCCTATACCAAGGAAAAATTTGAATATTATTCAAATTTTTATTCAAATTTTTAACATAAAAATCATTAAAAATCCGAATCTGACTTTGGGGGAAGATTGACAGCCCTACCTTGAATGTCACTGCATTGTACAAATACATGTGTTTTTTGCACTAAGCACCACAATACTATTGTTGGGTATAAGCCAGCAGTATGTTTATTGGGTTAATTTAGCAGTCTGTAATGATTTGGTACCGCGAACGATAACGCGAATGCTAATGCTAGTTTGCTAACTAGCTAATTTGCGGTCGTCATTTCCGGTAAGTGCACAACGGCCGTGTTTGGTTTGAGACAACACTACCCTCTCGAAATTTGCACACTACGCCAATGAGTACATAGTGCACATAGTATACTACGTGGAAGTGTACTAATGGAAGTATGTGATTTGAGAAACACCACCAGAGTAGGTGTTTAATCTGGTGTGAATCTAATCCATTAAATACAACTTCTTTTAATGAGAATCTTAATTTTTGAAATGGTTCGAATCTCATTCCTACAGTCTCCTTCACTAAAATAGAGCAGTTTATCAATAAAAGCTGGTAGCAAGTTGAGGCGACAAAATCCAAGGTGTAAAGTTTGTACACAAATTTAGTTTATCTTTATAGATCAAATTGATGCTCAATTGACAAGAATCCTGTCGACAAATGGCACCTTTATTTTGTGTTTCTAGAGTTATGTGTTTTTACGGACATTTAATTTCTTAAAGGGAGTTTGATGTGATGTTTTCCATCAGGAGCAGCTGTAGTCTTGCAAGTAGTGAACCTCACATTATCTTTAAAGAGAGGGTGTCAGACTTTAGTCTTGTAAAAGTATATTGAAAACCCTTTTTAAAAAAATTCAAAGTCTTCTAGTGTGTGGTAGGCATAATACAACAGCTCTGTAGCAGTCCCTATCTTGTATTCTACTGTGCACCCTAAAATAATCTCTAATCTTCACTATTTGAAGGCTGGAGGCAGACCATGTGCAGATTCTTTTGCTTGAGATGTTTTTCAGTTGATGCACTTTAATTAGTAATGAGAAGGTGACTGTGAGCAGATGATCGGCATCCTGTCTGTTTATATCGCAGCATAAGCTAGTATTTTCAAACAAAACTTTGTACAGCCCTTTCTGAAAAGAAATGATCACAGAAGAGTCATAAATTAAGAGTGTCACTGTGTACGAGCCATTTTAAAAAGCTTAGCTGTGTGTTGAAGGCAAGCAAGCCACTCCATTAGTCCAGTACAAGTGAGAGCCACCCCTCCAGACACTGGTGGAGCTTGGTGAGAGCCTGAAGCTCTTGGAGACTCTCCAGGGAGATTTGGCTAAGACAGAGTCTCAGATTCCTCTCATCTATGAACAGATTGCTATCCTGGGCAAATATGAAGTCCCTGTGGAACAGGCTGTAAGCAGCACACTGATGAATAAAAACATACACACATGCATATGAGGTCCTTAACATAGGTTGCAGTTTGTTATATAATATTGAATATTGACTGCATTTTCTGTTAATATCACCATAATGTCCTCTAAACATTCTAAACATCTCTCAGTTAGTGAGAGCTGGCGTCTTTCATCACTATTTTATAGAGTATTATCCACAGAGTGCAAATTAAAATGCCTGTCATACTTTGTGCTGCTGATCGTAGTAATTGTGCGGGGATGCAGGGAGGGAAATTACTAATTTGCTCTTTGATAGAAAGAAAGATGTGACCCAAGAATTTGTTGTATAAACATAATACCATCTTACCTTCATGTTAATCAGGAACAAGCATTTGAAGGACATTTTGACCCCTCTGAAGTGAAATAATGAAATCTGTGTGGGAAGACTTTGAGGCATCAAAACACTGACATCAGTGGAAGCCATTGGTACGGTATATATTATTCTCTAAAATATTCTCATCATTGCACTCATCAAGATTACAATCCTGTTTCCCCACAGGAGCAGGATGTGTGACTGCTAAATCAGAAGTCGCTGTGGCTCTAGCAGTTGTTGATTGACAGCTACCTCATACTAGGGAGCAAAAGAAGTTCAAGAACAGCCTCATCCTCTTCTCTTCAAACAGAAGATCCAGACCACAGGTCAGACACTATCTCACTCCCCCTGAAACACACATACAGAATATATACTTGGAGTGGGGTGGTATATAAAGGAAAAACTTTTAAGTTTTGTAGAAAGATATTTGGCCACCAAGAGGTTCAAGAACTGCTTCAGTGCTCCTAGGCATAGAATCTTAAAGTCTACACGGGGGGGCGAACAGCATTCTCCCAAAAGACACGGGTGTGTTGATGATGGTAGTGGAGAGCACATCGGTCTGTAATCTCCTGTATGTGTTTTATTGGGTTAATATCAGTTGACTGAAGGCTATAACACACGATTGACATAATTTTCAATTTATATTATCTATAATAGCTACTCTATATCATCCCTAAACGTGTTTGTACATTGTTTGAATATCTGATTGCTTGATGTATGAATGGATATATTTTTTTGTCTGTGTGTACGTCTCTTTTTGTATTCACATTTGTATTAATTTGTCAAGGACAGTGCACATTAATCAACATTAGAATGAAAAAGTTAGATTGACTAATTTCCATCCTGTAGTCCTTTGCCAGAATGTTAAATCAGCCCTACCTGCAGGGACGAGATGAGTCTCACATATTAATTGCATTTTCGACACATTACATTTACATTATACAATACAGAAGTGACATTAAATGAATTAATCAACAAAGAATCTGAAAACCTTTATTAAAAGTACCCAGGCCTGCGTGTGTGTGTGTGTGCGTGCCTGAATGTGTGTGTGTGTGCCTGTTTGTGTGCGTGTTGGCATTTCTCTGGCACACACACAGATCACAGAAATGTTGCTAATCTTTTGTGAAGCATGGCTTTATGTTCTACACGTGCCAATGCGGTGTGTGTGTGTGTGTGTGTGTGTGTGTGTGTGTGTGCGTGCGTGTGTGTGTCTATGTGTGCTTTTGCACATTTGTATCTGTCCATCTGTCCCATCACCCAGAGACCAGATGACTCAGCTGGGTGTCTATCTGCACGTCCGACATGATGCAAGGTCTCAGCCTTGACTGGCCTGGTGGGTGGTCCTGTCCCTGCATGGCACAGCAGCAGGCTGAGGCTTCTCTCTCCATCTCTAGCCCCCTACTCGCCTCTTATTTTATCTCCTCTCACTGTCCCTGTGTTTCATCCAACTGTCAAGGTCTCCACATGAAATACTATTACATTCCTATTTAACTGGTGTATTCCTGATGTTGGTAACCAAAACTCTGTTCCAAATTATAACCAAATCCAAAATACCAAGTACCAGGTATCTGTTTAAAAAAAAGCACTAAAGAAACAGGATGTCTACTCGCTGAAATACGAGCTAGCATGTATGGCTTAAGTCATAACAGTGTGAAACATGGACCATGGTAAATGGTCAAAAGTGGCTCCACTGTAGAAAAGAAAATGACAACAAGACAAAGTGCAACAAATGTGGCAAGCTACTTAGCTGCAAAACAACCAGCAGTTAGTTTGGGTAATGTATGTTCATAACATTACAGCAATATTATTGTGTGACTTTGGTATTTTAAAGGGTTAGTTTGGATTCACCAAAATTAAATAATAGCACTAACTAACCAAGCAGGGCAGCAGTAGATCAGCAACTCATGTGACCTGTGTGGTAGAATAACTGTTACTGTCAGAGGAGTTGGAAAGGGGTTGTCTGATGGCAAGGTAAAGCATAAGTTTTTACTGTGTGTATTTAGTAAATACTAGTATCCAGTAAATACTATTCATTTGTTCAGTTAACACTTAAAAGGTAAAGATATTTTTGTTATCTAAAAATTTGACCTTGCCAGGGTCTAGACCTCGGAATTCGCTCTCTCCACCAAATTGACTGATTGATCTGACATCACAACAGTATACTGCAGTTTCTCTGTTGAAAAAGGAGTCAGTCCAATTGGCACCACTGGGAGACTAACGATTAGACATACAGTGCTGCTGACCAGACTAACGCCCAAAATACCTGGTACACGGTCGTGCCACTGCCCATCAGCTGTAGCATGCCTGCAACAGAGCGTGTCCATTGTAATCAACTGAAGCTGCTACACAGACACTTTACGTGGCTGGTCTATTTATTTTTCTCAGTGTGCAGCTTTGTGGTCAACCAACGGGTAAAAACTGCATAGACCTGTGTAAATAATGAGTGCAGTCTGTTTAAAAATAATAGTAATGAATACCTCATTGTACCAGAGGCAGTGCAAAGTAGCCAAGCAACCTTGTGTGTGTTTTAAAAAATTCACATAAATATAATAAATATATAAATAATCAATCAAATCAATGCATCCTGTTGTTAAAATGACCCCGTTAAATATTTCAGTACCAGTTAATATAGCATGTGCCTCCACACCCTGCATAACCAACTACATTATAACACTTTGCATTTGGCACTTTGCACCACCTACATATGTCATATGTTGTGTTTATGCCCTACGTATTTCAGCTGTAACGCCGTTGTCAAACTGTTGTCAAGTGTTGTCACATTGTCCACTGTAGCCAAGGTAGAGTAATAAAAACAGTGGTGACCACTGTGGATAAGATACATGCTGCCATTGAGGCTGTTGTAAATCAACATGTCCTCTGAATATCTCCGGACATTATAGTCCACTCTTAAAGCCCTGGCAAAACTACTGTGTTGGCTAGGCTAGGTATGTTATTGGTTCGGAAAAATGAAATCCCTCTTTCCCACTGAAATCATTTATGCGGAGGCAAGTTGAGTGTAACAAGTTGACCATTCTGTTTGACATCAGGTAACATTTGACATCTTTTCTTTTACTATTTCAGAATGGAAACAGGGAATTGATAAAAATCAGAATCAATGAAATTCAAACGATACCCAACCCTTTGTACTCCACATAATATTGTACACAAATAATTTTCCAGTTCTGGAAACCCCAGTACTTATAACTCTTTTTTACAATTTAGCATCATTTTCTTAAACATACAGGGAATCTATACTACTGGTGGAAAAGTGCTACCAGCACTGAAAGCAGCACCTTACTGCTGCTCTGACTGTCTCTCCCGCTCTTTTTTCCTCTGTCCCTACTGAGCCATTACTGATCTATACGAGGCCTCATCAGAACCAATAGCCTGTATCTAATCTGTTCCTGCTCCTGATGATTTCTGACTACACGGCTGCTCCCTTCCACAGTATAAGTGACGACTCTGACTAGAAGACACACCATGACTGATCCCCTGTCCCGTCATCACTCCTCACTCCCTCTCTGCCTTTTACTTTCTGCTCCTCTATTTCCTCTTCTGTTTGTGGATACTCCCATCATTCCCCCCTCTTCTCCTCCTCCCCTGCTCACCTCAGTTTCCCCCATGTCTTCTGTCTCTGCCTCCCCCATCCTCCAACCCACCTTGTTTTGTGAACAGCCGAATGTTTACTTCATGTCGGCCTCATCATCCATTCTGACTGGGCCTCTGCTGGGAGGATTTGCTCTTCTCCTTCGCATTTTATTTGTTCCCCTATTTGCTGTTTCCATTAAAGATGAAATTGAAATCTCCTGTGTTAACACAAACACACACTTACAAAGATGCATACAAACGCGCACACAGGCACCGCACCGCACACTGCCACACACGTCGACTAACAAAACAGCGACGTGCTGTGCCAAGGCTTATGAAAGAGCACAAACCTCTCGTCCTACTTTTGCTTTACCTTGTTCTCATCCTTTCGCTCCACTTCCTCACTCTCTGTCCTCGCCTCCACCTTCTCTCCTTCTTCTTCAGTCGTTGCAAGTGCGGTGGGAGACAGTGTGATCCATGTTTTGTTTTGGTGTTGTATTTTGCTCTCTCCTTCATCACAAAAGAGCAGACTTTTCGCCTTTCTCCATCTGGCACTTTTCAACACTGAAAACCTCCTTACGAAAGTTTTTCACATATGGAACACGTTTTACTTCACTGCTCAATTTCCTCTTCCTACGTCTTCCTTTTCCTGTGACAAAATTTAGCACTAAGGAGACAAACTACTTCACATCCATAAAGAGCACCTCCCCCCTCCCCATTTTCTTTTCCCAACACACACTGTGCTGGTCCCGTTCACGCTGCCACCCCTCAGCTTCTTGAAGGCTGTCTCTTCTCTGTCCACGGCGTGACTTCCGAAACCCCTTCGGACAGGATGTAGGAAGTGTATGGAGCATTGCAGAGGAAAAACAAAGGCAGTCTTCGGCAGGTTAATGAGGCCAGGAGGCAGCTTTGTGCCGAGCTTCATCAGTATTCAACAGGGGCCTCCCTCTCTCGCTCTCCCAATAATATCCCAGTCATTTGGGTCAGCCACATCACTGTGCCTCTGTGAAGGACACCCACACACACACAAACAGAAAACGAGAGAATTCTGTGACAGTTTAATAGAAAGACGGTCTCATCAAACCTTCACCTCCTCACATTCTCTAATCATTAGCTGTGTCCTACACTGTCTCTTTGTCTTATTTCCATTTTCCTCACTCTGTCCATCTCGTTCACCCCAACCCTCCCTTCTCTCTTTGATTCTCTGCTGCTCTTCCTATCATTCTACCCCCCACATGCAGCTCCCTCAATTAAGATAAAGTGGCTAATCATATATGAATTACATTAACATCTCAAACAGCTACTGCAAGTTATTGGTTCCTCATTAGGACCCCACTCGCTTTAGTGCAGGCCAGCTTCCAACAACAGTAAGAACAGCAAAGAGCAGTAAAGGGCCTAAGTGAAAGCAGATATGAGCTGCAGATGTGTGTGAGTGTGTGTGTCACTTGGGCCTGGGAGCTGGGACCTCACCACTAAGCAGTGTGTATGTAGTCCAGACTATGAGAAGATGGGAGGAGAGGGAAAGCTGTGAAGATCAAATATCCCGTAAATCAAAGCCGTCGCACAAGTGAGCAGAGCCGTGGGAGCCCTCCATGTGTGTGTGTGGGGCTCCTGGCCCGAGCAGAGGGCCCAAAGAGGATACCTAGGCCCAGAGCCAGCTCCTACTGTCCCGCGTATCTCTCCGCTCACTTCTTTACTCCTTTTACTTTCCCCACATCTCCTCTCATATGTTCACCTCTGACCTTTTCTCCTTTAATCTCCGCCTCCCTACTGTATCCTTACATCTCACACTTTTCCTCTCCTCCATGGTTGATTTCACCCTTTTTCCTTCCATGCCGCATATCCCTCCACTCCTTTCCTCACACCACACACACACACACACACACACACACACACACACAGCAACATGGCTGCCGTTTAAACAAAACATCACATAGATAACCATCTCCACTCACAGTGTTCCAGCTTCTCCACTGTCTAATTATGTCGCAACTCTCGCTGAGCACGTTGTCGCAGAGGTCTTAAATTAGCGTCTCGGCTTAATGTCGCAAGCACATGTAATGTGTCAGATCAGTGGGAGTGTGTTTGTGTGTCTATGTCCATGAAATAGAAGTGTGACTTCATTAAGATGAGTTATGATATTAGTTATTTTTGCACCCACTCTCTCTCCTCTGCTAATTTGTGCATCTATTTGGATGTTTTCACAACACTTTGCAAAAGTATGTGTGTATTCTTGCTGACTGCTTTGGTTACAGTTGGCATGTTAGTTATTTATGCACCACATCTGTGTTTACGTGTGTGCGCAGTGCACCTGCTAACGTGTGTTGCATCTGCATGTTTAGGTCCGGCTCTGACAGCCATGCAGGAGATAGCGGGTCTCTCTGGTAAACTGAAGGAGGGTGTGCACCATCCTTAATAGCCTGGGCTTCTCCAAGATCAAACTATTCCCCTTCGAGAACAACACGGATGCTGAGGAAGGTGTGTTTCACCACCAAGTTCTTAATCCAGACACACTGTATCGTTGTCCTGACACGACCCGACCTTATTCACACTCCAGCAGACCTCCAAAAGAACAAGCAGTTAATCCACTGAAGGAAACTGTGCCAAGTGTGTGAGCAATATGGGTGAATCGGGCATGATGTGAGCAGAGCAAGCAACTTTTTTCTAACACTTTTCCCCTTTGTTTTTCTTCCTGCTCAGTCTTAGTTTTTACAGTTTAAACTTAGACTGTGGGTATAATTAGTGTAAGTGAACAGATGTCATCCACAGTGAACAGACAGTCTAATTGTTTTTTTGCATGTTTTTTGCAATGGGCAGAATCCTCGTGACAATCAAACATTTGCTGGCTGTCTTTTCAATTGACAGACTACAGCCTGATCTTTATGAAGTGTGGAGAAACACTTGGTTTGGACAAGATGGTCTCTGAAAAATTGTACACTGTTTAGTAGTATTGCTAATTAATAATTAGGATGTCCCTTTGATTGTCAGGATGTTCCATTACTTCCTAATAGAGGGGGCGTCTGTGGCTCAGGACACAGAGCAGGGTTGTTCTATAATCACAAAGGTGGCAGTTCGATCCGTGGCTCCTCTTGTCCGCATGTCAAAGTATCCTTGACTAAAACACTGAACCTCAAGTTGCTCTAAAGGGCAGACCAGTGCTCGCATGGCAGCTCCGCCACCTTTGGTGTATGAATGTCTGTGTGATTGAAAGGCAAATTGTAAAGTGCTTTGTCTGTAAGGTAGAAAGGTGCTACTACATGCAGTGCATTTAAACCAAGGTTGTGGTCACAATCGATTAACATTTTCCATTTTCTAGCCATTTGAAAAGTTAGTACAGTATATAAGTGTTTGTCATTTCTTACATTTTATATTTTTTTAAGTTCTTGAGTGAAATTTGGCTGCTGTACCTGGAGACCTCCTTGTGCTATTCTGTTATTCACAATACAACAGAAGTGGTAGATGTTTGAGTTTTATTCCATCATGCTTCTTCGTTGATCAGCTCAGTTCCCTGCTGAATTTCCAGTTATTGTGCAGTGTAGCATAGCAGTGAGTTTGTGGCTTAACAATGGCTGCATAAATGTATTAGCCGTGGGTTCTGATGGAATGGTTTTGTGTGGTGAACACTGGCCTTGTAACAACTCTAAGTGTTCTGCAAAAAACATGCTGTCATTGAGCTTTTGTATTTATGTGTGTGTGTTCATATGCAGATACCACACCAGCTTGCCAATTGGAACATCTGGATGGTTGGTCAGTTTGCCACGCTGCGGACGGAGAGCATGGAGAGCACACCACAGGACATGTTCAAAAAAAACTCCAGAGAGAACTAAAGGTCAGTTCACACAGAGTTCATTAGATAGTAGTTGCAGATTCTGGCTGTAGTGTTTTACATGGGTCAAGTTAGGTTTTGTTTTATGCAAATACAACATAAATGCCAAAAGAATTAATTTGCTCAGTACAGAATAATCTTAAACTTATACTTTGATCGTGGTCTCTGTAGAAAGAAGAGAGAATTACACTTTGTTTTTATAATGGATATAAAGTTTGCAGACTCTTAGGGGACATCATTAGAAGTATTTTTAGCTGCAGACCCACAGAGTCTGCCTAAAATGCATTTTACAGTGACAGCTAAAACATTTTATGGCCTTCCCCCAGGATGCACGAATTTTGGTGCTAATATCACAAAATGCACACCTTCCCAAAAATAAACAGCTCAGCAGTTCTAGCATAAACATGACACAGTAGAATCGACCTGATCTTTGTCTGACTGCAGGATAAGGAGAAGGACATAGTAGATTTCCCCAAAAACATGATTGCCCAGTTCAAGAGGAACATCCCTTTCAGCTATGAGACACTAGTGCTGATTGAAACCAAAATATTAACCTGTCTTATGATGATTATTTTAATCCAAATACCTTATTCTAAACTGCAAATGATTGTCTTCAGACTTAACGGGGCAATCTTTTCTTATATGGTGTACATTTTCTCAGACATACTAATCTACTAAATTTAATTTTCTCACTTTAAAAGCAGGGTTTGATTCTTCTGCACAGAGCTACGCCGTAACTGCTGGTGATGCTAGGGGTGATGCTGTTAAGGGATAATGATGATCTGGCAAATGACCAAGTCCCACAGAATAAGCTTATTACTGTGGTTAGTCCAGTCTGCATTTCCGAAAGTTTGTTCCGCTGCCTTCTATCCGAGGTCCTCCTCTCAGTCTTGTTTCCCCTCATCAGTGTCTGTAGCTCCATTCCCAGAGGAGCATCCAGACCTTTGCTGCACTCTGTGGGAAACTAGCACCACATTGGAAAGCGTACACACTGCCTCTAAAGACAGATCACTCACTTTTAAATCCAACATCTCTATCCTGGCTCATCTGTCCATTTTGTCAGAATTGGCACTGGCATTGCCAAAAAATACGATCGGGTCAGACTCGGCACGACTTGTTTTGACAAGAAGCCAAAGGCAAGCAAATATGAGCGGTCGACGGCGTTGGGTTTTATCATCAGTGATGTAACTTTTTGAAAGAGCCTTCTTAAGCTCACTGACTCACAGAATAAATGAAAATAAACAGAGGATTAGATTTTAAGCTTCACCACAAAACAGCACAGGTAGGGAAAAAAAAGCGAAGAAGGTAAAGAAAGGAATTGAAAATACCTTTGCTCAGTGTGTCCTCTGGTTGTTATGGTAGTTGGTGAGGGCCATGAAAGAGAAAGAAACACACGTAGGAAGATGGCAAGGAGTCTTGTCTGTATTAAGCATGGGTGTATTCGCCTTGTGGTTAATGTCAAGTGTGGCTAAGGTACCTGGGTCTCTAAGGGGTTGCAGAGTGAGAGCACTGTTGCTGTGATTAAAACGGTGGAGAACAGCCAGAGGGTGATGGTTGGCACAGATTCTGCTCCGTCTCCTCCCTCTCTATTTCACCCTCCATCCCTCTCTTCTCAGTGCCAGCTGTCAGTTATGTCAGTCAGTGTGCTAATGATGCTCCTGTACAGAGCTCAGAGCAGAGTGATACATCTGTACATCTCTACTCATATGTAAGCAGTTCACAAATGGCCTAGTTTTGTAAATTTTGTTTTTTACGCAGGATAAGCAATTCGTGGTCCGTAAACATTCACTTTTTATTACTGTTACCTCCGTGGCATGCTGTGGTCATTATTACCACATTCTCACCCAGACCACATGTCTGACACAGGATAACAAACCTGTGTTCACCCACATTTGACCCTGGGTAGTCGCTGTCTAAACAAGATCTGCTCTTTTAGGTCCAAATCCATCACTGCTCATCGATTGCATTGATAGTGTTGCTGCTGTCAGTTCATTAAAGGCGACTGGTGTTACATTTCCACTTCAAGAAGTATTTCACCACCGGAAAGATGGTCTATTCACAAAACTGGGCTGTTTATGTAGGAAGTGCGCAGGGCTTGGAAGTCAATTTTCATAGTGGCCAAACAGTGGTACTGCAATCTCCAGTACTTGTCATGTGATACCATTGGACCCAGAAAGACTTTTTCCCATACACTTACATTGGGAAAGAGACATCTATAAATCAGTGGATACATGGAAGGAGAATCTCAACACTGGGAAGTCTAAAAAGCCACAAGATTAAATTATTTTATCCCGATTCAAGTTAGTGGAGCGCTAAACCGGAAGTTGGGTGCTCTGCAGTGCTCGGCTGCACTTGGCCATGCCTGGCAGCCTTAAGTCTCTAGTGCGCCTGCTCTATGGGCCCACTGATGCAAAAGCAATGCTTATCATCATATAAGGCTTTTTTGGCTTCATGCACCACTGAGCAACTTACATAGAAATGAATGGGGTCCCACTGCCAATGCTGTATCATGGTCTCCTAATACATCCACGACTACAACTAAACAGCAAAGTAAAATATGTTCCCGAAAACATTTTAGGCAAGAAAGAGGCAATGTCATAACAGAGGTGTGGTTTATATTTGGTCAGCACAACATAGTTTTCCCATTTCATTGGAGTTTGATCTGCATTTGAGAAGGAGAGAGAAAGAGAAGGGGCGGCTCTCTCCCTTGATCTGCTTCTATACTCTTTGTGTCCATGGTGACCGTGGTCATACAAAAATGAGGAAGAATAATCTTTAGTTTGAGCAACAGCCCTAGAGCCAGCAAAAATGTTTTGCTGGCAAATGAGCGGGAATAACTGATGGAGATGGAGGGAAGTTAATTCATCTATACATACCACCCACATTGTTGTAATCCAAAGCTGGTTGAGAATGGGCAAAGTATTCCTCGAAGACACAACATGCCAGTGTGTCACCTGTCTGTTTTTCTTCTTTTCTTAGATAGTAACCAACCTGTGAAATGTGCAAATAATGTGTTAATAGCTGAGCAGTGTCTGAATGAATATGACACCTTACCTGCAAGTTTTTACATAAATCTTCAGACAGATCTCCTGTCTTCTTTTTGTACACAATATACTGACACTTCTTTTAGTATTTTCAGGTAATTTGGTTTAATATTTTTTAAAGTGACACTATTTAAATGTCATGATGTAACATTTACATATAGAGTGATTAAACTGCTCTGTAGTAGGGGTGTAACGATAGGTCAACCTGGATCGATCAATATATATTGTCATCTTTAATATACACCTTTATTTGAAATTCACATGGCACGTCTGTGTTGCCTTTTCTGTCCAAGCACACCTCTGTTCTAGCGCCAGGCAGATAGTGATAAGCAGCCAAGAAAAAGACAATGAGGACATTTACTGGTGTCATCTCACTGATCCCTGAATTGAATCAAATCAAAATCGCATCATGGCAGACTTTGTGTTATTGTGTTATTCAAAGAATTGATATGATATTGTATTGTAATGGAACTTGTGATTTACATTTCTACTTTGTTGGCAGAGCAGAGATTATTGTTATATGTTCCAGTCAGCTTGAAGTTTCTAACATTACCAAGCAAATGAAGTTATTCTATTAACACTACTTTTATACATTATTTCATGAATGCCCAGACTTAGGCTCTGTTTTTGTTTGCATTCTTTGGCTTTGATTATAATTCTAATGCCCCCATGTTTCAGGAACTGGATGCAGATCTGTGATGAATTGTGGCACTCCCTTGACCAAACCAACACTTAATTCAGCCTGGTGAAGATCATATCTCTGGGCCGCGACAAGTTTGCTGACAGGATATGCAAGATCTCTGGAGCTCTCCATAGAACAGGTCCAGTCTCTCTTCCTCTACACTGACTCTGAGTTACCTTTGTGTTGCTCTTCTAGCTTCTATTCATTCTGACACTCACCTTTTTTCTGAAAAAAGGGGGTAAGGAGACAGCTGCTGTGATGTGGGCTGTGCAGCTGGATTTGTTTTCCTAAGTTCTTGCCTGCTATGATTTGAAGCTTTTGTTTTCCCGCTGGCTTACAGATTTACTCACCTTTCCTCTCATACATTTTCACCCTTCCTCTGTCCCCATTTGTCTTCATCCCTCCTCTCACCTCTTTCATAGATCACCAGCATTAGTGTTTGAATTCTCCATGGCTAAGTTGTTCATTTGACCCTGCTATCTGTCAGTACAGTGCCGCTCTCCTGGGTCAGACACATGAGACTCTTGTTATGGTTCTAGGGGTCCAAGGGCAAATTGGATATCCTTTCAAATTGTACTTATCCCACAACCCTAAATTTTGTTTGCATATATGTGTATGTGAGCCCTGCACCTCTTGCATACGCCATAGGCCATATCAGGGTATCAAAGACTGCAGTGCTGCTGGGAATGATGAATGGCTGCCAGGTGCTGAGGTCCATGTGGTGATGACCCCAGGTAAGGGCTTTTGGCCGTGCTGGCAGGGGAAAAGAAAGGGTTAAGTGGCTATGGCGGCTCATATAGCCCTGTAGCTCATATCCTCTGGCAACAGCTCATCAGCTTATTCCCAAACATCTCCAAGGGCCCGTGTGGATGAGGTATGGAGCTCAGGCAGGCATGCGTGGGGGAAATGGAGGCAAGGCATAATTTCCTCTAGACCAGAAGTGGGACTGGGGAGAAGAAGGGGAACAGGCTGACTGGCTCCTTGGCTTCCGTCCTCTCTGCCTCCAGGCCTGCTGTCCTGGGGCAGCAGAACCACCTCATGGAGCAGCCCTGTCAACTGGTCTCAACATTAGTGCCCCTTTCCACCTCCCTGTCACAAAGCCCAGCACTCAAAGAGGTTACAATAGTGCAAATTTAGTGTGTGAATAACCTTGGCCTGGGGAGGTGTCAAAGGTGTGTAATTCAGACCTCCCAATGATCCCCAGTCACTCCCTCATATCTCACCACAGTTCACCGAAAAGTCATATTGTGGAGAGGGAGGGGAGATAGACACAGAAGAGGGAACACATAAAACAGATGCCGTTACATGCTGTCATCATCACGCCTGTTTCTAAGAGGTTCTCAGTCTCTGATGTGCGCAAGCTGCAGCACTCAATAGTTACTCAGATCAATAGTTTCCTGCCTCTAGTGCTGCCTCATATCATCATAAAATTTACTGCTGGTCTTTCAGAAAAGAAAAGAACCCATTGCTCTTTCCTTTTGTCTTCTCTCTTTGGTGACTGTTTTCATCTGAGATGTTTTCCGTCTGTTAACACCATACTTTGGCTTTGATAGCGAAGCGCTTCTAGGGAATCGCTAAGACAGGGCGTCAAAACGTTCCTTTACAATGTACCTTGCAAACATGAGGGTCACTAGTGTCTGAGGTGCGAACAGAGCCCTACAGGCAATGTTGGATGGAGGGTCAGGGGTTCAAAGGTTAATCCGCTTTAAAGATCAGGTGTCATGACGGAGGAGGTGATGGCAGAATGTGTTGAAAATCAGGTGATTGTTTAGTGTTGATAATCTCTTCTCTGGGGGAATTACTGAAAGTATTTGTCAGCGTGTTGATTTTTAATGCTGCTCAGGGTAATCATCTCTTTCATGTTTTGTCTTTTAAAATTAAAATCAGTCATTTATAAATTCTCCCGCCCCTCTAAAAAACACTGGAGTTTTGCCAGCATTGAGTTTGAAGAAACTCATTCTGCACCAAAGAACACACAAGCTTCTACTGTATTCAGACTGACACAGCATCTATAAATAGTCACACAAACACACACTCTCTCATTCTCTCTCTCCCTCTTTTTTCCACTCTCTCTCTGTCTCTCACTCTCTGTCTCCTGCTTCCTTGTGTGCCCAGACATGGGCTCGGTCCCCAGAATTCAATTTGCAGTCTAATTCCATATCAAAAACATGGTCAAAGCTCTGTGTTTGTTGAGCGTGACACAAACAAGCAAGGACACAGTCTCAGCGTGGCTCCTCCCGCAACCTCATTATAGCTGTGCCCTCAAGTAACAGATTTGTCCTTAATTGGTGAGTTGTCCTAATTGACTTTAGCTAATTTATGGATTAGATTATTTTTACCCTCTTCCCTAATTGAACCATAACTTTCCTGCGTTGCCCTGGCTGGCTGGGTCGTAGGTAATCGGTGCTGATGCTGTGAGTTTGCATGTCTGTCGAGAAGCTGAAGGTTTTGCACCATCACATTCAGTTATTCACAGCATCCATATAGAAAATGAATCCAATAAGTGCAATGTGGAGGAAAAAAACAATAACAATACCTGAGCAGGAGTAAACAGCAGGAGCATCCATTTCTCAGGCTGATGGAGTGAAGCGCCTGGGGTGCTAGTTCATCTAGAGACGTGTTGGTTCATGGAGTGTTTATGTTGGTGCCATTGCCGTATTAGCGTACCTTGCTGGCTCTGAGTTACTGGGGGATGAAGTGAAAGAGAACACAGGGGAGAGTAAAAGAGAGGGGATTAAAGTGCAAGAGCTTGAGCTTTTAAGAGTTCGGATAAGTGGAGACTTTTAAAATTTGTGGGCCTCACAATGGCTGACTCCACCGCTTGTCAGCAACAGGGCATCTGTCATGTCTGGGACATGATTGGGTTTTGATGTCAGTTCTTTTAAGTGGTTGTAATGAGCTTTTAGCATTGGTTTATGAACATATTTCACACCATCAGTGAAGTGTTGGGTTTTTTTATGAGCAGATTAGATCCAAACAAGTCCAAAAAGAGGTTCTTAGTTGGTTTAAAACGCTTGGTTTACTGAACTTTCACATAAATTTCTCTGCACAAACCTCTCTTCTAGTGATTAAAACAAGCCTGAGGCATGGCTGCTGCTACTGCTACTGTTTTACAAATACCTATCTTTTGTATGTTAATTCTAATGTCTAACTAAACCAAAAATACACTTTGGATTTTATTGTTGATGTAGTGTGAAAGGTTGAGTTCTAGGAGGTGTTGCATCTATTTATAGACAGCTCTAGAGGTTACTCTGTACGGCGGTTGGTTGGTTGGTTGGTTGGTTGGTTGGTTGGTTGTTTAGTTGGTCAGTCAGTCCACAAAAATATTCCCACTCTTTGGCGGCAGCAGTTTTTTTGCCCCAGGAGGCTGAAATTTTGCATGTAGGTTAGGTTTGTGTATGTGTTTGTGTTTCTGTTCATACCAGTTAGGGGGCAGTGGCATTTAAGAAAAAGTAAAACTTTTAATTAAGCAGAGTCAAGTAACATGGCCAAACACAACAACACATTAACACACACACACACACCCATACGCACAGACAGATAGACAAAAATACACATACACGCATATTTTGCCACATTCCCTTTCATAACTCATGAACTGGTCACTGGACTAGTGACAATTGTACGTGAGGTTGTGTGTGTATTAATACATAAACGCATGGAAGCATGTGCAAACATGGTCGCAGTTACTGCAAATTTGCCTGTTAATCATTTATTTGGTAGGCAAGCATGCAGTGGCATAAGTAGAAATACAGGCCATGCATGAACTTTAATTGTTTGCTCAACTGTATAAGCAAAACCACCAGAAACCACAGGAACATGAGGAATACACGACACCTGTCCAATGGGAGGCTCAGGTATAATGATCAATCTTGGGGCATCGGAAATTCTTTGCAAGTGATGTTGTCTGTTTCCTTTGGGGAGATTCTGCTGTATTCTGTCACTTGCTTCTGTGTGTAGTGTATGCATGCTATTTTTTGGTGTGTAGGAGCATTACATTGTACAGCATGTGTGTGTGTGCGTGTGTGTGTGTGAGTCTAAAAGTTCATGATGGTGGGGAGAGAAGGTTGAGACGTGTCAGGGATGAAAGTGCCACATCTCTCCTTGGGGCTGTCAGCCTGTTACCAGGTGTCACTTCAACTCCTCTCGCCCACCTGCTTTCCAGCCTCAGCCAGACCGCTGCCACACACGCACACACACGTGTATACACTCACAAAAGCTGCAGACAAGAGCAAGATGAGTATAAAGAGAAAGCTAAGCAAGAAAAGAAAGTCAGAGAGGGAAGAATAAAGAGATAGAGAGAAGTGTGATTACAGATTTCTCCAATAAAAGCCAGTATTTAAAGGGTGGATTCAATGCAGTCTCCACTTCCACAGCATTAGATCGTCAGTGCAAAAATATAGTGATGCCATATTTGCCCTGTGTACCTTTGAGTTTCCCTGTATTGTCTCTCACAGCTTATTATCAATTATTCATTCTAATACTCTTAGCTGATGTAAAACTGCTGTAAATCAAGCTCAACATATCCTGTAGATGTTTCACAATAAAAGGCTCCAGGCAAAGAGAAAGGATAATGTTCTCCTGGGTGCTGAAAAGACTGTAATTTGAAACAGATGGAGGAAGTGTTGAATTTGCATTAACAGCAAACAGCAGCCACAATAAATTAACAAGGCAAATGGGGGCAGCACCAACACTGGGGAGGCTTCTTACATAAACATGATCAGATTTACAGGAATTAGGAATAAAGCCTTGACTGTGATAATAGCCTGTTTGTCTCCTCTGTTGAGGTAAATAAAGGTCTCTCTCGCAGCCTCTATTGAAGATAGGCAGGCAGTACTATTCTAAATGCCTGTTAGCATTGCAGAATAATCTTTTCTCGCAGTTTGAGTCTGTTGGTAGTTAAGACAGGAGACGTTTTACGTAACCAGCCTCAGACAGCTAAAATCCAAATAGACGTTGAGGTTTTGGTTCCACAACAATCTAAAAATACCTAGTTTTCATGGAATTATTGAAGAGAGAGACAAGGGTTTACCACACTTGTGTTTTGTGTGTGTATTTGCAGAGCAGAGAGGGTGGCTGAGGGAGGCAGAGATTAGGCAGCAGTGGATGAGAACAGCAGAGAGAAGTTGAGAAGGAAGGGTTCAATATCAAGAGCCAATTCACATTTGGAAGCGATAACGAAATAATTGGAATTGGAATTGATAACGGTATGCCATAGTTGACAGGCATCAATAGCTCCTGTAATGCTCCATTGCTGATATCATACTGCTCATTTAGCTACTCTTGGGCTGGGAGATATCATCGCTGCTTCCGCAAAACTTTGTTGTAAACAAATCACATGCAAAATATAAATATAATAGTGACTCGGGCTGAACGACATGGGAAAATAATTTAATTGCGAGACCCGTGTTGCAATTCAGTATGTGATTTAAAAGTTCCTTATCTTCTATATTATTCACTATACACAAGCAATAAATCATTCCATAGTATGAGGAACACGACTTTGAATACAGTCAACATATAAACTGCTTTTTCATGAAGGCCGGGCATACATATTATGATCAAAAAAGATAAATGAATACGTGAATTGATATGAATCGCATATCTTTCTTTAGCTGTTGAGCTGTAAAAACGTTCAATCACAGTAGAATACTGTAACTTGTAATGTCAAGCCTTGTAAGCATTGAATATAGTAATCATTACTGAACTTAAATAATATGTTTAAAAGACCAACAAACACTGCAGAACAGGCCTGGTGTGAACATTATGAAAAATACATATGAATCTCACAGATCTCCATTCAGTTACAGCAAATCACACAAATCAAAGCAAACCACATACTGACTCGTTGTGAACATGTTTTATAAAGAAGACAGTTCACCCCAAAATCAAAAATACATATAATTCTGTTACCTGTAGTGCTGTTTCTCAATCTAGATAGTTTATGTGTGAGTTGTTGAGTGTTGGAGATTTCGGCCGTAGAGATGTCTGCCTTCTCTTGAATATAATGGAACTCGATGGCACTCGGCTTGTGGTGCTCAAAGGGCAAAAAAAAATACATTTGGAAAAACTCAACAGCAATGTCTCGTTCCAGAAATCATGACCCGGTTACTCAAGATAATCCACAGACCTTGTTTCATGTAGGAACTATTTACTTTACACTGAACTACACTCGCCAACCATATCGCCTCGCAAAAGTTAGAGTGCATCTACTCGTGGACAAGAGGCTCGTGTTCATGGCAGCATGGGATGTAAACATTAATGGCGTCCCTCTTGGCTGAACTGTAACATTAGTTAGCTAACATTAGCTATGTGAGCTAGCAGCAAATGCGCACTTCTCTCAGTGCTGTGACATGGTTGGCGAGTGTAATTCAGTAGAAGGAAGGAGAAGGAAGACTCTACAGCTCTACAGCTAATATCTCTAACACTTGGCAACCCACACCAAAACAACTTAGACTGCTGAATAACACTGCAAGTGAGATGAAAAACATGTATTTTTTATTTTGGTGCGAACTGTCCCTTTAATCATTCCTGCCTCAGCTTCCAGACAGAGGTCAGGAAACACAAGAGAGATTTGTTTTGCCAATTTTGATGATTTTACCCAGCAACTGGGAAGCAAGACCCAAGAGTTTTACCTGGATCGTGAGGAGCTGCAGCATTTATTCGTGTACTAACTGAAACCTACACTGTACATAAAATATCACTTGGCAACTTTACTGTTAATATCTTTTCTGCTGCAATTGCCAACACCTGTCTGCTCTGAGTGCATCCACATCAGTCTTACTCTCTTACTGGACCACACATTCACTACGCCCACACTAGCACTGAGCTATTCCCCAAAAGAGCTATGCCACTCTTTTATCACTGTAATATGTAAACATGTGGGTTGCATCAAAGCTTGTGTGTGATTTGAAAATTGCGTTTTATGTCGGTTTGAATATGATTAATTGTTGAGCCCTAATAGTGACTTTATTGTAATACCCATAATCAGCGGTAAACTTGGTATAACATGATAGATGTATAATCCCATTTTTTTTCCTAAAATTTTCCTAGAAATGATCCTGATGCCAACTGATATGGCGTTAAATCAATTGGAGAAGTCTTGAGGACAAAGGAAAAGACAAAAAGAGAGAGAGCAGAGCTTTAAGAGGGTCTCTTAACCCTCGTACTTCAATCTTTTTCCTATTTATAGAGGCTTAGTAGTCTGCTCTTCAGCTTGGAGTTCTCTCTCTCAGTCTCCCATTGTCTCTCTCTAACTATCTCTCAAGGTTTCTGTGACTGTCTCTCTTACGCTCTCTCTCCTAAATCTGTATCCTTGTTAACACAAGGGGTTTTTGCGTAGGAGGGGAGAGATTCCATCCATCAGGTTTTCTCCTCTCTCCTCCTCCTCCTCCTCATCCAAACTGACTCACAAACAAGTAAACGCACACAACAGGAACAGTTTCCCTACAGCCTTGGCTCCTAGTTGTTCTGTCGACAAAAAAGAGAAGGACAGAAATAGACAAAAAGAAATGGAGAGAGAAGGAAAGAGACACCTCTCACAGCTATTTGCAGAATTGTAGAGCTTCAGATGCTGACAGCCCTTTATCATTAGCTTTCATTCTTCTGTCTTGCCAAAGGAGCATTTTATATTCGGAGCCAGGCTCCATGTGGTGGGGGGTGGGGGGGGACTAAATCAATTCCAAATTATTGCACCTCTCAATAACTGATGGCCATGTCTGGGCGGAGGAGAAATGATTAATGATGATACTATGGACAATATGAGTAAGACACACACTGAGACATTATCGCCTGCATGCCGACAGACACACACACTGAAGATATAACTGTGTGTGCGTCTGTACTAGCTGGTGGTGATTACCGAGAGGAAAGAGACATCACTGCTCCTTTTTGTGCTGAGGAGTAGAGAGTTCAGCGCAAGTGTCTGTGTAAGTGAGAGTATGAAATAGAATAGGCAGGTGAGTAAGGGGGGAAATCATAGGTAAGCTTACAATATAAACCCTTAAGACGTGCTGTGTAACCTAAAAATCAAGGACCCATCATGTGTCACTGAAAATCGTGTTTTAAAAGTTTTCACAAAGCAGCCATCATTCATATTCTGGAGAGACTCTTAGTGGATGAAATGACTAGTCAATTGAGAAAATCATCATGAATCAAAATTAGTCATTTTTGATGAGTAAATTATTGTTTGTTTATCAAGCGGAAATCATCTCTATTGTGAGGATTTGTTGATTTTCTTTGTTTGTTTGTTTTTTTTGTTCTTACCATTACAAGTATCTGGTACTTGCTGTTGTAGCTGATACTTGACCTGATTGTGGCGCTGGATTGATGATAAAAAGGTATTATATTTCAGCCTCTGGAAAATATAAATGTCTATGCCAAAATTTTATGTCAGTCCATCCGATAGTTATTAAGACAGTCTGGGCTAGCTCCTGTTTAAGTGCCTCTCATGTATTCACATTTGAGTCACAGAGCTAAGCATCCTTTTCTCTGATCATATATATATATCCAGATTTGTCGGGAAAAACCCAGAAGGTCATTTAGCAACACTTACCGCCGCTCTGACGGTATTTCCCAAATCCTCTGACTCTTCAAACCATCTGGGTGAAAAGCTATTTTGTCTGGTGCACGATAGAAAGCATTTTTTAAAGCGTTCCCCAGAGTTGTGACTCTCGGACTAATTACTTTTTAACAAAACAAATGCTTGCCTCTGTGACTCGAATGTTAATACATCAGAATCACAAACTGGGGCTAAGTCTGGGAGAAAGTGGTGGACCCATCCAATCGGCATTGCCATCCCCTAGACTATAGTATTCTTGTTATGAAGTTCTGGCTGTCTCACAGAGGTAAAGGGACAGTTCACTGCAAAATCAAAAATACAAATTTTTCCTTTGAACTGTAGTGCTGTTTACCATCTAGATTGTTTTGGTGCGATTTGCTGAGTGTTGGAGATATCAGCAGACGGCTGTAGAGATGTCTGCCCTCTCTTAAATATAATGGAATTGGATGGCACTTTGGTGCAAAAAGTCAACAGCAATGTCTCTTTCCAGACATCATGACCCGGTTACTCAAGATAATCCACAGACCTTGTTGTGAGCAGTTTCATGCAGGAACTACTTTCTTTCTACTAAACTACACTCACCAGTCATATCACCGCGCAAAAGCAAGCATGCATATACTACCAGCTCACCTAGTGCCACTGAGCTAGCTAACTTTACCCAAGGAGGATGTCATTAATGTTACATCTTGTGCTGTCACGAGCATGAGCCTCTTGTTCATGAGTAGATGCACACTTCCCTTTGCACCCTGATACGGTTGGCTGGTGAAGTTTGGTTGAAAGAATACAGTACCTACATGAAACTGCTCACAACAAGGTCTGTTTATTATCTTAAGTAAGTGGGTCATGATTTCTGGAAAGAGACATTGTTGTTGAGTTTTCCAAATGTATTTCTCATTTGCACTTTGAGCACCACAAGCCAAGTGTGATCTTCTTCCATTATTCTGGAGAGAAGGCAGACATCTCTACGGCCAATATATCCAACACTGGGCAAGTCACACTAAAACAATCTGGATTGATAAATAGCACTACAGGTAAGAGGAAAAATGTGTGTTTTTGATTTTGGGGTGAACTGTCCCTTTAAGATAACTTCAAAGTGCACTGAGCAGAACCCTTTAAACACAAACACACTGCAACATGTATGCGGAAAGCCCCAATTCACTTGGACAACAGTCAAAGTGGCAAAGGCTAAACCGACAGCACAACAGTCCCACAGTTAAAAGGTCACACCTGTTTTCCAGTATCACAAAGAGCAGTGCTATTGGTGCCAGGGAATCAACGACACATTTCAAGAGAATGGACTGCAGTGAGTTGCAAACACTGGCTTTAGGCCTCAAACCTTGTCTGTCTGTTAGCCCTGCAGATGAAGCTGCATTGTCTTAGTGTCTGTAAGAGAACGACAGGAAACACTCTGCACTACCCAAATCACCTGCAATTACCACGCACAGACTCAGCCATTTATTTCGGACTTTTCCCAGACCGACGTGCAAACACTTCGAACATCCGCAGAGATGCATCTAAATAACTACTTGTGCTCATACATTTGGGCAAAAATGTATAAACACACTTGCTTACAAATCTAAGATCTTTGTACAAAGAGCTACTGTCACACCCACAGCCCAAATGGCTGTTTTGTGTTGTCAGTCATTTACTCGCAAAACATACACTTACCCGCTCTGACAAAGAGCTCCATCTTTTATTATCTTGACGCACAACAAAGCCCAAATTCATGTGTGCTTTCTATCTTACTCATAATCTTCCTCACAGCACTCAGGCTGCACTCTGGGGAGTCATCTCAAAACAGTAAGCGCAGCCCCGTGCAAGCATAAAGTACGCTGTGTTTGCCCGTGCACATGCATACACACACACCATTACACACACACACGCTCCCTGATGCCTCGTCCCTGATGCACTTGATAGCTGGTGATAGTAGCCATTGTGAGGAGCAATGTTCCCCATCTCTGTGTTGGGCTGTTATTACATTAGCAGCTCTGATTTTATCCCCTTCTCTCTTTCTGCACCTCTCTGCCTTATGTCTCTCGATTCCTTCCTCTATCTATCTGCCTCCCTCTGTTCCTCCTTCCTTCCCGCTCTGTCTGTTGTGATTTAGCACTTACAGTGTTTACTCTCCAATGCAGCACCAGAAACCAGGGAAATTATAACTCTAACCCAGGCCGAGTCTCTCTCCAAATTATGGCCATTGATTTGTGTCTTTATTATGTCTTCAGTGGAACCTTGTTCACCAGCATCACCAGAACCTAACGCCCAGTGCAGCTCAACACTGCCATCCAGTGATAGTTTAATCCACTGATGCGTAACAAAGAGAGTGGAAGCAGATTTTTTTCGCTGTGTATGTTTAGATGCCTGTTTATATATGTGCCATATAGTGACTGACTTACACGGTTGTCTCTATTCATATCTGTTTATTCAAGGCTACATATCAGAGCATATATGATGTGTGTGAGTGATTTGCTTGTTAACTGCTGTGTGGCTCAATAGCTCAACTGCAGGCAACTCTGTGAATGCAGTAGAGGAGACCTTGTACTTTTGTGTGTAACCTCAAGGTGACTGAGTTAGGGGTGTTTGGTTCTTTCTACCTCTCTCACTAACCCCCCCCCCCCCCCCCTTCTCTCCGCGGTGGTTTACATTACCCTGGGCAGAGCAGTGTGGAGCAGAGTGGCGGCCCGCGGCTGGTTGAATGCAGGAATGCCCTGGCCATCTGCTGCACATTAGAATTAGACCTCCAGCCCAATTCAATTAGCAGCCCAAGCCAGTGCCACTGATTGGGCAAAGGGGGGAAGGCTACAGTCAGCCACTGGCCCACAGTAAACACAATGGAGGGAGGCGGGAAGGGGGAAAAGAGGCAGAGGGATTGTGGAGCCAAGAGTGGAGGAAAGGGAGCATGAGTAAAAGCAACAGAAAATGACACAAATCAAACATTTTCTAAATAAATTCTTAAGAGAAATTAACCAGGGGTGGAAAATATCTGAAAGGTAAATAGAAACAATCAGGAAATGAAACATGACTGACTGCTGATAGATATGCCTGAAGTCATGTCAAGTTTGATCAGCAATTTATCACCCCGTGGCTAAGCCCACCAGACATCATGATGAACAAAATAGTCTTAAATTGTCTTTTGCTCCTGCAAACCATGCCAACCCAGATTCAACAACAACAGTGGTGAAAGGAAGAAAGAAAAAAGCAAAACAAGACTTCTGCCAACTTTTGAGCAAAACAAGAGGAAATGGACAAAGCTGATTGAATAAAGGAAAAACGTCCCTACAGATAAGCATCTTTTTTCGCTCTCATAATATTTGGACAAAGACAGATGGAAACAAACCTGTCATCGTGCAAACCAAAACTTGAGCGCTGCAACCACTTTCCCAACTTTGATGAGTAATTTAAACATCTGAAATACACTAAAACTTAGGATACATTTGTCAGTATATGTCAGGGTGAATATGTACATGCCTCCAAACCATTGATGTTTTCTAAAATGAGCCAAACTACTTTCTAATGACTCAAAATTGTCTCCTGTTATAATCATGGTTTCATAGGTCAGTAGTGGTTTTAATCAAAAACAGTATATTAGAAGCTCCAAATGTTTTTTTCTTTATTTCTTTGACCTTATTCTGTAACAGCAAATGATTGCAAGTATATCCTACCTATGGATTAGGTATGAATTAGAGGGATTGGAAAGAAGACTGTGTGTGAGTGCGTGCATGCGCGAGTGACTAATATACTGGCACAAATCTGGGTCTAAGTGAAAAAGCAAGTCTGGCGTTTTACACGATTTTTAGAGCACAGTGAGACACACTCGCACACCTACATGTGGTGATAACAGTGGCTTACTCACCCCAAAACACAAACACACATACAGTTGTGCACGGACCTACCTGCCTAATCTGCCTAATCTTCAGAACATACACATACTGCATATCCACATGCACATGTTGACTTGGTGGAAGCATACTTCCAGTGGAACGTACTTTCTCATATGTTCTAGATGCTGTCAAATATGCTCAGAGCCCTTGGAGACATAATGCACAAAAACATTGGCTCATATAAACAGTGTGCTGTGCGGATATGTTCCCAATTATCTGCTGCATATTTCTCTGATTTTTAACTCATGCCAGACTGGCAACTTTGGAAAACGGAGTCTTTTAAACAATTGCGGGATTGTATATTTTGCTCAAGCGAATGTTCTGCACAGCAGCATATTTTTTTCTTGTGCTAGAATTGCAAAATATGTCGAGCGGTGCTTGCTCTAGCTCGATTTTTTCCCCTCGTACAGTGGTGTGTAAGTTTGTGCGTGTATCAGGATGTAATTCTGTTGTTGTGCGAGCGCAGGGAGGGCATCTTGTCAACTCCCTTTTTCTTGTATCTCACCTGTTCCTCACACCACAAAAACCCTGCAGTGGGTCAGCACGCCGTGCTGTGCAAACATGCCCTCAGGCAGGTGCCACACACACGCACGCACAAATACAAGCTCACACTCACAGAACAAATTTTCAAAAGTAACAAATACACATTGGGCAGGAAACCTAAAAAAAATATCATTACTCTCTAAAAGTTTAAAAGAAGCCAATAAACCGTCCAGAGGAACAGAAAGCTGAAGAAACGCCACAGCAACGTTTGCCTCGGTGCATTACAGACATACTCATCAACAGAAGACGTTCAGCAGATAATGCTGCAGCGCTCATGTGAAACCCTCCAAGCCTTTCTGTGTGATGGAAAATGCACACACAGACACAGCAGGCTAAACAGCATGGCAGTAATGACTGTTTCTCATTGGACATCTGCGTGTGTGTGTGTGTGTGTGTGTGTGTGTGTGTGTGTGTGTGTGTGTGTGTGTGTGTGTGTGTGTGTAATCTTCATCTCCCCATTACTTTGCCTCTTGGCTAAATTCAGCCATGAAGCCAGTATTATGGGCCAACAGGCTAAACCTTGGCCTGGTGTGCTTAAGTATCCAGATCGATGAGTGTATTACACTACATGTGGTCTATGAATGTGCTTTAGTTTAAAGCAGGACAAATCCAGCTATCCGGAGAGAGGGTTCTGGGTCAATAAGTTTGTGTTTTCAGCGCCTCAGAGTTGTTGGCTGTAGCAGTAATTATAGATCCTTTGTGTTTTTATGTCCATGTGTATTTTATTGTACACATACTCATTAGGGGATTTATATCTGTCGACCGATGTAATAACTAGGGTATTGTACATCATTATGAATTGTTCGGCTTGTTGGTGTTAATGTGGGTGGATGGATTGCCTGCTCATAATTTGGGTCGTAGCTCATCACTGTGTGTACAGTAGATGTCGTGAGTCACTGCGTTGAGTCAGCATCTCATTACTACAACTCCGAGTGTGTGTTTGTGTGTGTGTATGTGTGTGTGTAAGAGAGAGAGAGAGAGAGAGAGTGTCAGGCTGGGTTAATGGTTATATTTTCAGGCGCACACCTAAGGTAACAGCATATGTTGAGGATCAGAACATACTGTGTGTCAGAGTGTATAAGCATGAGGCTGCTCCATGTGCACATTTGAGCTCAAGTGTTTTCTGCTTCAGTGCAATGTGGTTACTATTATTGTAGCTTTAGCCATCATTTCTGTTGGTAGAGTGTTTTTTGGATTAACCAAACTAATTGTTTAGATTTAGGAATCAAGCGAAAGAGCTAGAATGAAGTCTGACAGGGCGAGGACCTCAAGCAGGTTGTAAGAAAGTCAACAGTTTCAATAGAGTTTTTGTTTATGGAGGTTTAAAAGAAAAAGTGAGCACTCTAACAATGTCGCTGTTAATTCCTTGTTGCACATGAATGGACCGATTCAAACTTGACAACATAAACATTCTAAATAGATCCTTTTGTGTTTTCTGTTGGAATGTTTGTTAATGCACTAGCTGATAGAAAGTAAACAGTGACCAAAGCTGTTACCTAAGCAACAAAAAAGCAATAAAATGGTCTATACTGTGTTTGTGCACCACTATGGCAGGTATGGTGGGTCAATGCTGAGCCAGGAAGTCTGTGATGGATGCGAGATAGCTTGTCCTTTAATATCTCTGGATTTGTCAGGCTGTACACAGAGAATATTGCAAATCAATATTCAGGGGTGCCGTATGGCATATTGGATTGTTACATTATTTTCCCATCAGTGTGATTAAGTATCTTGATTTGTCAGGTATTTGATTGGCTGGATTAGCTAAAAACATTCCCATCTGGTTATCTTTCCTGACTGATCCTCCAGAAAAGTAAAGGTACTCTGTAGACCACTGGTGTCCAGGGACTTTCTGTTTTTTTTTTCTTATGTGTGTACCTTTGTATCATTCTGTGTTCAGGGTCTGAGCATATAACTTTTTGAGTACTGATAAGATGAATCCCCCAAAATAAGATCCAAGCAGTATTAAACAATACAATACCATACAATATTTTAAAAATTTATTGAAAGCTTATGCCTGGTTCACACTACACGATATCAGCTCAATTATAGCCTGACGCAGCAGCGTATGGAGTCGGCATGGATCGTGAACGACAATGAGTGTTGTACGCGATAATCTATCGCTTTATCTCGTGTAGTGTGTCATAGTAGACGACAACCAATGCCACGTCTCGGACGGCTCCTGACGTTCCAACAGAATGTCTAGCATGTTTGATTTTCTTTTTGTCGTTCACGACTTTTCCCGTCACAGCCGCCACTTTGATCAATAGACACACAGAGCGATAAGCTGCCGAATACAACTGTACATCAACAACACCAACATCCCAGGCGTTGTGATATTTCCTCCAGGGATGTTACTCTGACAGAGTAAAAAGGGAAAAATACTACTGCCAGTAGTAGTAATAGTACTGCCATTAGCATCAAGCTAGCAAACAATGTTAATTCTTCATAATGGAGATGGACATACAGACATGCAGTACTTCAAATGTAGCTCCTGCCATCTGGTGGCCCTTTATACAATACTACAACAACATTTCGGCTGGCACATAAACAGACACAGTGACTGAAATAATAGTAACAGTAATAGAAATAGGACGAGAATATGCAGATGACATCACGCACGTTGTGAAAGATGACTGGGAATGATTGGTGTGGACCATGGTGGAGTTTGTCATGTCTGTCAGCCAAGTCACGGCACGACTTTATGACTCCACATTCGCCTAATTTGACATAGTGACTACAGGAACAGACAGAAATGTCGTGTAGTGTGAACCAGGCATTGCACTGACAATCATTTTGAATATTTTGGCTGTTCTGTTCTGTTCTGTTCTGTGTAATCACAGGTTGAAGATACTGTTACTTTTCATAAACAGGAATTGCTTGAGACATCTATGTATTTTCTACGACAATTTTACCTCATTAATGTATGCATGTATAGGTTTAATATATGTGTACTGTATATCTTTATGAGGGTTTGTTAATGCTCAAGTACCTGGCTGACTGAATGAACAGGCTGCCTTCAGGAAGGTAGAGATGGATAAGGAAAGAGAGATTCAGCCTCCTCCCTTCATGCTAAGCACACACTGGAGGTCAAGTACCACATTTCTTAACCTCCATCTTACTCAAGGGCCTCTCTCTTTTTCCATCCCTTGCTGTTTTTTTCCTCCTCGCCTTCCCTCGGCTGCCTTTTTATGCCTTCTTTCTTCTCTATCAGATGCAGACAGCCGGTATTCAATGCTATGTCAAAGCTTGGCTACATACACTGCTCTGACTCAGTGACCGCTATCTTTTCCTTTAGCCTAACACACATACATACTGTACGCAAAGCCTTTTCTCTGTCTCATACAAAAAAGTCATGTTTAAGAACACACAAAGGGCAGTAGCAGGCTATCATTCACCCACGAACACACACACACGAACACACACACTCACCCAGCCCTACCTCTGTGTCCTCTTTGCCCTGTCTGAAATGTATTGTTTAGGTAAATGAGTCTGTGCACCCAGCGGGGGAATCAGCATGAATAAGAACCTGAATGCATTACGCCATTACTCTTCCCCCTCTCTCTCTTGCTCTCTGTCTCTCTCTCTCTGTGGCCTCTGCCTCGCTCAGCACCCACAGTCCTTGAGAGCTCAAATTGACATTGGAGACCTGGTTATTAATATGTGGGTAGTGGATGTGTGTGTGTGTGTGTTTTTTGAGAGTCTGGATGTGTGTGCGTCTCTGTGCATGTGGAGAGTGATAGAGTGCTCTTGTCATTTGTGTGCACTAGATGTTGTGTGATTTGTGTTGAGAGAAAGATGAAGATGTGTTTTGTGAATGTGCGTGTGTGTGTGTGTGTGTGTGTGTGTGTGTGTGTGTGTGTGTGTGTGTGTGTGCCCCCATGCAGACAGCCAGACTCGGGCAGGCTCTCTAATTAGATAGACAGAGTGGAGCATGCAGACTCAGAACAGGAGGAGAGGGATAAAAGAATGGTTGCCTTTCTGTACACCTGCTGAAAGCATTACACTGCATGTGTGTGTGTGTGTGTGTGTGTGTGTGTGTGTGTGTGTGTGTGTGTGTCCCAATGCCTGCTTGTGCTCACATGTACATGCCCTTGTGTACATCTCAGCATGTATTTTTACCCACCTGTGTAAAGCTCACCTGTATGCTTTTCTTTGTTCCCTTTTCCTTTCACTGGCTCCCTGCTTGTGTGTATGAGTGTATGTGTATGTCTGTCTGTGTCTATGTCTGTGTCTGTGTGTGTCTGTGCATTCGTCAGGTGTCACCCAACGAGTCTGATGTGTGTGTCTGTGCATTCGTCAGGTGTCACCCAACGAGTCTGATCACAGAAAGCTGCCGCCACTGTTGGCATGGCGACGGCTGCAGTACCGTGAGACACTGCTGCCATGGTTTCCAGGCACGCCAAGCAGGGAGGAGAGGACCAGTGCTGCATCACTATGTTCCCGTCCTCCTTCTGCGTGTGTGTGTGTGTGTGTGTGTGTGTGTGTGAGTGAGAGAGAGAGAGAGGGAGAGAGAGAGAGAGAGAGCTCCCCTAGCCTCCCCTCCTTATAGCCCATATTCCCTTCCCACAGTATCTCACAGACCTCTTTGTTAGGATGTGCTCTTAGAATGTGCAGCAAGAGGTGTTTCTCATCTCTCTGGTGTACTGCATGTGTTTATGTGTTAGGGGGTGCACATATGTATTTATTTTGTCAGGCTTGCACTATGTGTGTGTGTGTGTGTGTGTGTGTGTCTGGCAGGCAAGCTTTATTTGTTCACCTACAAATGGATCAGCCAGCCATACTCTGTTTAGAGCTCATGAGTTCTACTCTGGGCCACTGTAATGTTTATATAATGGATATTCCTCTGATACCTCTATGTAGACAGGCGTCTGTGGTGGTGCAGGAACGTGTGTGTATGTGTGTGTGTGTGTATGTGTTTGCATCTGCATACCCATATTCTGTATTCCATCTGAAATACTTTGTTAAATTAGATTTGAGCCTGATCCTGCAGGGTATTCATTTTTGAGATCTGTTTTTTTCTTCTTTTAACAGAGAGCATGAATGCACTCTTTTCTAAACGATTTTTTAGTAATCAGTCACAGGCTTAATTATTTTCAGAGACTGAGAAATACTGCTTTACATGATACTCAACTGAATAGCTCTTCTGTAGTCGTACTGTAGCTGCCCCCTACTGGACAAAATACCCCTTTTCCCACTTGTTTTTCTGTTAACATTATTGTTTTTTCCTGCCCCGATCGCCAGCATGACTCATTTTATAGCTGGCGATACCAAGCCTGATACATGACATATTGAAGTAAGAGCTAAGGCCTATAATCTGACACACTTTATTTTTCACGAGCTACCTGCTCCAAATACTGATATCCTGTTTCAAAAATATTAGTCATGAGCTGAATTATTTGCCTTTCCCCTCTTTTTTTTCTTTAATGTCAGATGTCCTTATTAAACATGGAAAGAGTTTAAAATAATGATGTAAACCTATGCAAAAACTAATCTCTGTGAGCAAAACCCTCAGGCCGCAGACTGTTCTGAATTCTCTGTCTCCAATGTTTAATTCTACTTTCAAGACAGGTTGCACACATTTACATTATGTAGCCTACACATCTACATGTAGCTACATGCTGACATCAGGGAAAAATGTAATCTTGTCAATCTTGGTTGTTGGTGTTGTTAAATTTTTCCAGATTTATTCCGATTGGAACGTGTCCAGTTGTCTCTAGAAGATTTTACTGGTGATTTTCAAGGGACGGAGTGCTGCTTCTGAGGACTGTTAAAATAATGGGCATAGTCACCGTGATGTCACCTTTTGGTTTGTGGACTCCCTTTTTAAGCCTCGAATATGGCATTTTGGCTATCGCCATCTTGGTTTTGGAGCTAGCAGTGACCATATTTGGGCGCGAGGCTGGCGCTGTGGAGGAGTGACAGGTGAATCTGACTGAGAATCTGAGGGCACTATCAAAAGACAGCCTGTCACTCAAAGCAGCCCACCCTTATGCATAACTTTAAGCCTTAATAAAATGTTAACAGGTGAGTTATATTAAAATTCATCCCCATACAGTTCTCATGAAGTGTGAAATTAGCAATAGAAACCAAATAACATTTTTTGTACCAGGGTGTTAACATGTTTATTTCTGCTGTAAAGCTGGGCATTTTCACATGGAGGTCTATGGGGATTGATTACTTCTGGAGTCTGCCACAAATGGCCATTAGAAGCAGAGCATGTGAGCGGAGCAGAGCGGGTGAAAATTCCGCTCAAAAAAACTGCGTCGTACTACCCTAACCTGTAATCTTCTATTCACAAATAAAACGGGGTCTGCCCATTTTTCCGACAGCCCATTGGTCCGACAGCCCATTGTTCCGACCATATTAAACCCATTGTTCCGAAGTCCCGTTGTTCCAAAATCATCATGATGCCCTGTG
>NC_065522.1:10442971-10480159 GCF_006386435.1 Epinephelus moara | reverse complement strand
GCTTCTCTTCTCAGTTTCTTTTCTGAAGTACACAGTAAACTCCATAGTTTTGAAAGAAAATAGTGTGGGTGTGCTCAGGTGCAAAGATGCATTCTGGGTGGGGCATGAGCGACCGGAGCGAAATTGGAGCGAGAGATAAGGCTCCGCTCCACCTTTTAAAAAAATAGCCGCTCTTCGCTCAACACAAAATCCTCCCGCTCCCCACTCTGCTCCACTCACATGCTCTGATTAGAAGAACTGCAGTTTTGGCACCTTTGTTTTGGCTTCATTTTTCAGCGCTGTAGATTGCCACTGGGCTGCTACACAAGTCATTACAACTCGCCAGTACACTGCTACATGTAGCTACATGCTAACATCAAGAAATTATGTAATCACCAGATCATATTTGGGGGTAAACATGTCAAGCTGTGAAGACTTTGGTTTAGTAGCTTTTATTGTTGATTTTTTTTTTTTCATGGGATAAATTGTGGCTATACTCTGTTACAGTCAGTACCCGGCTGCAAGTACACTGCTACATGTAGCTACATGCTAACATCAGGGAGTCGTGTAATCATCGTAACCAATGTTGTAAATTCTGGAACATGTCCGGAAGATCTTGGTTTAGAGGCCTTGAGTTGTGATTTTCATGGTAAAAAGTGACACTGAATTCCATTATAGTCATTCCCTGCAATGACAGTGCAGAAATGCCAAGAGCGCAGATGCAGAAGACACATAAATGCTGACCAATCTAAGTAGACTGGGCTTTTTCTGAAGGGGGACCTTAAAGAGCAAGGCACTAAAACAGAGAGTTTCAGACAGAGGGTCAGGCAGACAGTATTAATANCTGACTGTCATTTGCATCGACTATTTAGGAAAATCAGAGAAAAATATAATTTGCATAATAATTTGGGACGCGGTGTAATATAGCGTTTTTGAACATTAAAGCATGTGAACATGTTCCTGTACAAGCCCAAAATACAAGTATTGAAGGGGGACCTTAAAGAGCAAGGCACTAAAACAGAGAGTTTCAGACAGAGGGTCAGGCAGACAGTATTAATAATATAGCGTTTTTGAACATTAAAGCATGTGAACATGTTCCTGTACAAGCCCAAAATACAAGTATTAACTTTAAAATGAGCATAATGTCTCCCCTTTAAATTAGCTAAAGTATGATATAAATAAAAGTTAGTCTGGGAAGTTCCAACTCCTGAAATGGACATGATGCGATCCATAAGAGAGAAGCCATGTCACTCTGTTGGAGTTACTGAAACCACAGAAACACTGTGTGAGACAGTAGAGAGGTGTTATTAGGTTTCTTACAGAATTAACGTTAATTAGCTGCAGCTGATAAGACTTGCCGCTGGCGATATTTGACATTTTAACCGGTGAGAGGGATGGTCAGCCCCCCGGTAAAAAGAGGAAACTGCCAGCTGAATGTTTTGTACTTTGCTCTTTGGTTGAGCAAAGCTGTGCACTCTGCCAACCTTATTCACCACTTCACCCAAATGATTTTTCACATTCGCACACATTTCACTCCCATATAGAGTGAAAATCTGCACTGTACAGCCGGCTTTGGTAAAGGAGAGCTGCAGTGCAATTGCAGGCTAAGGTGGACAAAATACAGTGGAATACAGCAAAGAAAGAATTGTCTTTAAATTAGCTTCATATTCTGATCCAGTAAAATATGTCCAGATCAGCACACCTCTGTTATTGTGACATCCTGTCATCCCTTGTTGTTTTTTTAATTAACATGCAGTGACTGTAATTAATAGGTCAGTCATGCTCTCCACATTTATTGGAAGTCGATTCAGGTACAACTTTTTTCAAAGTTTCATGCTCAATTTCTGTCCAAGACTTAAAATGAGTATTTCGAACTGACCAGACACGGAAACCCAAATGTCATGATAGCCATGTCAGAATCAATAGACATTTACAGAGGAGCTCTGTCTCCAAACCAGCGAGGAGCCGCTTGTGCTCTTGAGGTGGTAAGAGTCCCTGCCTGAAGCCATGGCAGCTGGCTTGAGGTTATCTGAGCATGCCCGCTACATTGGTGCCTGATGAATGTGTCTGTGTGTCATTCTCCCTGGTTTGCTCTCTCTTTGTCTCTTGGTTGCTTCCTATTTCTCTTTTCTTTTGCCACTTAATTGTACCACAAAATTTAGATTTAGCTGTGTTTTATTTGAGTTTTACCTATAGGCCATTAAAGTGCAGTCACAGCAGTCATATAAACTGCACATACTAGAAGCACATACACTGTACTATACTTACTGTGGCTCGTTTTAAAGATTTCAGGCAGTGAAAGAGAAATGTGACTGCACAACCATCTTTCTCCCTTGTTCTTTGTGTATCCTTTTCTCTCCTGCATGTAAAATTGGTACTGCATGTACAGTAAATAGCGAGGTCAGTCATTTGTGTTACCTGCTGGCAGTGGCACAAAGTAATAGGTGCTGCTAAAAAGGACACTCAGCTGTACCTGTTATTTTGTAGAAGGAAGGCTTATGTTAAATTACAAAGCTGCATGTCATACACCAAAACAGTGTCTTCTTTTCATTAGTGTGGGGATTGTCTGGGTTGTGTGAAGTAATCCATAATAAAATGTCACTGTGTCCAACATGTACAAAATATTTGCACATATTACAAACAGGCAGACTTTGTTAATCCCCTGAACACGCTGTTAGCTCCTCTATAATCTGCCCAGCAGTGTCCTGAAGCACATTTGTTCACTCGGGTTCTAATGTATGAACAGGACAATGGTCCAAGTCTTATCTCTGTGACAGCCATCGGTTTTATTTTATTTTATTTTATTTTTTTTTTACCTCCACTTTCTTCTGTCATCCTTTAATAACTTGGTTTCCTTTCCTCGCTGTCTTTATTTCCACTACCCTACCTCAATCTCTGTCTGTCATCCTTCTCCTCCCTTCCTTCTTCATCCCTTCAGAATGTTATTCAAGTAAAGGACATCAGGGAGCAGCTGCAAATGAGATGAGACTTTGATAACATTATCTTTGCTTAGGAAACCACCAAGACTCTTGTGAGGTCTTCAGAGGTCGTAGTTTCAGAACACAATAGTTGAAGAACACAATTTAAATAATGACAGGAGCATATTTCACATATAATAAATGATGTTGTTGACATTATGAAAATCAAGATGGTGATGTTTAGCTCAGTTTTCAACAGGTGTATTTGGAATGAAATTATGCTATCCCAATGACATTTACTACTTAATTTAAGAAAAATCCTCTTTTCATACTGAACACCATGCTAAATGACTCTTACAGTGTTTAAAAAAAATCTCATATGCCAGGCTTTATCTGATTTTCCACCTGAAGGCTACATTTATTGAGTGTGTCAGACTACTGATCTAGCCCCATTTCAGGATCCTAAATCATGATGAATCAGATGTTCAGGATGAACTGGCCTGTGACACTAGCTCCACAGGAGGACTCAGAGGGTACATAAGTACATAAAATTCACCTCATGGATGCCATTCATTTAGATTTAATCTAGTATCTCAGAAAAGGACTTATGAATCACTAGCACACATGGCTCCAAAGTAGAAGCTTCGGGCCAAATGTGACCCTTGTTTAACCCGCCTCCACCCACCTTCTGCTTATCAACAAAGCACCCTGATAACACACTGCAAGGCGTTTTTAAATCAGTCATTTGATGATGTATTTTTGATGTGTTGGATCATAAGAATAAGACAAGGACGGACCAGCAAGTTAAGATCAGCTGCTCTTAATCTGTTCAAGGCCTGAACTAAATAGGACGAAAGACAAAAATGCCAATGAATGCGTTCAGAGAGCTGATGACACTGATAAGGGTGGTGTTATGATGATAGATCTTCCCGTAATCATGATGACATTGGTGGTAATGAACACAATATAGACGGTTATGGTGGTAAATATGAAACTCGTTTTGTATGCATGTAGTTTGGCTGTGTGGTGTTGAAAAGACCATTTCTGAGCGACTGCTATTAAGTCTGGAGGAAAAGACGATACAGAGAGACACGTGGGTCGGCGATTGGCCAGGGCAGGTACGTGCTTTTTTTTTTTTTTTTAATCTCTCATTCTGCTTTTGCATTTTGACAGTACAGACTGAGACTGATGCAATGACACGCTCGTCTCACTGTCTCTGAAGGTCATACAAAATGCATTTTAAAGCAGTTTAAATGGATTTCCTTATTTCTATTCCAATTCGATGACCAATTTGATATCCGGTATTTCTCATCCTTGTTCCTCTCTTCCTGTATAGCCTATTGTACCAGCCACAATAATGTTATTTAAATTACAAATCCTCATCCCTGCTAAACTACATATTACCCTTTTCCATATCCACTTAATGTTGATTTGTCATCACTGACATGTATGAAGTACATGTCATTGGAAACAACCAAGTAAAGCTTAAAATGATGGAAACTTGCACCACCATTCAGTGAGAAACAAAATACAAACTTTTCTCATTAAGAGAGGGCTTGGACTGGAATACACAGTATGGGATTCTAGGGTACTGCTGAGCCTTATCTATAAGTGTCTCCCTCATGCCGCTTAAAGGGCATCTGTGGGGTTTGCATTTTGAGATCTGTGTTTGGGATGTCAGTGGAAGGTAGCCAAGGCAGGCTGTGATGACATCAGTACCTACTGTATGAGTTTGAAAAGGTGGGATTATATTGGGTAAAGGAATGCACTGAGTGAGGAAAGTAGAGAAGATAATGAAGACAAAATAAATGAAATAACAAATGTTGATGGAGAGCAGGAAGAAAAGGCGGCAACTGCAGAACAGAAAATTGATATCTCTGAAAGTGGTTGTTAATGTTCATTTAGAGGTTCGCTCGATGGGATGACGGCTGTAAACCATGCGGCGGAAATTAATCTTAAAACATCTCTGTGTTACTTTCCACCACTACTATTTAATGAAATGTAACAGCCAAAATCAATGGTGTGATGGAACAAGACGGTGCAGATGAATAGCTTTCATGCATTCCACTGTTTGTGGCAGCAAAAGAAACACTTAAAAAGAATACTGGAGCACTAACACCCTCTCTCTGCTCCACATTTGTTCCCCATATTATCAGCCTTTCTCACTCTCCACCAACACTCATTACGTTGCTGGCCCGTCTAACGGCAGCAAGAGATGAGTTTTTGAGTGGGAAGGAGGCCAAAAAAACATCCACTCTACTTGCCCATTTCCTGTTTTGTTGGCTCTTCCAGCAGGATGGAGTGGGGGATTGCTCGGCTGATATTTTAGACTGAATGGCCATTTCATTGCCACTTCATTAAACCAGTCTGACATTGCCTTCTTGTTAACGTTAGCAGTTATGTTATGGTTTTTGGTGTGAGGAGGATTTGATTTTGCTTTAACCTATCACCCATGACCTGTCTGGATGCTCTTCCAGTTTAAACTGAGGCTGTGTGGCAGGTTTTATAAACAATAATGGATAACAATGTGAACTGATAGAGGAAAGAAATACCATTGATAAAGTAAGGTCAAAAAGTTCCACAATGTAAAATAAAAGTTCCTTCCTCCACTGAGGGCATTATTTCTGATATAATATGAACATTTACTAAACTGTTTAAGAAGCACGTACCACAGACTGTGTGTGTTTCCTTCCACTTGTTACTATCTACACTTTTAAATTGCGCATAAAAAGAGTGACAAAAAAAGTGGAAAACTTGTCTAAGCTTAGCTCAACTGATTATCACACAACTGTACAATCAGCACCACCAGCTGTTTAACTCGACATGCTGTGTACCAAAAAGCTATGATAACATTGATGAAACCATGTCATCCGATATTTCATGGAGTATTCATTCAGGCTCTTACACAGACACACGCAATGCGAGTTGACAAACCCCCTCTTCACCATGCTGGCTGTGTTTACAACGTAGGACTGTTGTAAATTGAAACAAACCAATCACGTCTTGTCTTTTGACAACTGACAAGTGGCTGTTAGCGACGCCGCTGACAGCGGCTAACCTCTTGCTCCTCCCCTCGGCTTCTCAGTCATGCAGCGCTGGTCTGGCTCTCAACAAAAACGCTGTATGTCCCTTGCTGGCGGATGTATTCTCAAGATGTCAAAATGTTATGGAACCCCCCAGACGACTTACCTGCACAATGTGCAAACAAATTCGAAATTCTCCTTTTAGAATAAGTCAGATTATTGATGGAGGTAATAAAACACCAATGATGATATATTTATGAATGCAGACATCGATTTTTGCCAATAAACAATTGGAAATGTTACACAATGTCCCTTTAAAGGATAACTTCCGTATTTTTCAACCTGGGCCCTATTTCCCCATGTGTACGTGTGCGTATGATTCATAGGTACAACTCGTTTTAAAATTGGTTCAGTATTGAGGGAGGCAGATGCAGCCGGCAGCTGCGAGGTAGATATGGGGGCAAATGCGTCCCGTTTAAGTTTGTGCATTAAAAGTGCTTTTTTTCGCCACTGACCGGTTCAGATCGCCAGTGCTATCTCTGTAAATAGCATACTAAGCTTTTCCCTGACCCTTCACCTCCTCCCGGCTGTGTTTGACGTCATCTCGCGAGAGCTTTGCTTGTTGCCGGAAGAAAACAGGGTACGATATATACGAGGGCAAAGTATGCAACAGTAAATGTGCGTCTCTGAGACAATTCTAGGTATCAGTATTACATGCATAAAGACATATTAGTTATACTTACTTGATGGATAGTTGACCATTTGGTCCCTGTGGTTTTGGCCGCCTCCTCCAATTTATTTTGGGCACATGAAAAAAGGTATCCAGTACTGCCCTGTTGATCAGAGGGGGGAAATCCTCCAATGTAGTTACACAGCGTTTGGTAGTTTCTGTATCATCCCAGGACACATCGAGACCATGAATATTGGGCAGCAGGTCCCACTCGTTGCAACACAGATATTCTTCCTCTGTGGGCATGGAGTCACAGCAACCACAGGAGTACCACCAGTCCTCAGAGATTCGCATTCGTGCAGCCGCTGCTTCACCCTCGTCTGCTCGATGGCCCTCTCTCTCTATCCTTGTCTGCTCTTCAATTTGTAGGAGCTCCTCATCCGTATACCCGGCCTCAAATAAGTACGGGTGGCCATCGTAATAAAAGGGCTCATCCTCATTCTAGAAATTGGGTAAATATGCAGCCATGATACCGATGCAGTAAAACTCAACTGTACTCCGGGACAACCAGCGCCACTCTGAGCGGCGCTCAGCATGGCTCCTCTGTTTTCTTCTGGCAACAAGCAAAGCTCTCGCGAGATGACGTCACAGCCGGGAGGAGGTGAAGGGTCAGGGAAACGCTGAGTATGCTATCTACAGAGATAGCACTGGCGATCTGAACCGGTCAGTGGTGAAAAAAAAGCACTTTTATTGTGCAAACTTATACGGGACACATTTGCCCCCATATCTAACTCGTGGCTGCCGGCTGCATCCACCTCCCTCAATACTGAACCAATTTTAAAACGAGTTGTACCTATGAATCATATGGACACATACACATGGGGAAATAGGGCACAGATTGAAAAATACCAAAGTTATCCTTTAACTCTTTATATTCACATAACAGCCATGTATGGAAACGGACATTCAGAACATTAATATAGCAGCAAACCACTATTTACTTTGTAAAGATAAAGCGGAGTAATGGTTTCCTGAGCTGACAATGTAGTCACGGTCCCTCTCTGTGCGTTGTAAGCCAGGCTTCTCTGTTTTTTTGCTTTGGTAGCCTGTCCAGCCACATGTGCATGTGAGTCCTTGTGTGTGTATGCAACTGGCTAGCTAATCGCTGCTGCTCTGCACTGCCTTCAGATGGCGGTTACCACTGATAACACTTTCCTTTTGGGACAAGCAGCCAGGGCCAGGGAAAAGAGAAACTTAATGTACTTAATGGGCTGTGTAAACATCGAATGGCATGTGGGTTAAACAAGCAACTTTCAAAGGAGTGAATCGGGGCCATCTTCAAGCCAATAAACCAAAACACACTTTGCATTTGGCTGCAATTACCTGATAAACTCTGGACAGCTTGTCATTGCTCTATTTACTGACAGGTGTCACTACGACATACAGTTCAACGCCCAACACATATTTAAACACATCAATCAGCCTGTCACATATCAGGCAGTTAATTAACCCCGTTTGTTCATGTCAATACAGTTTGTCAGGCAATAGATATTATTAGGTTTAACAGTTATTGTAACAGGGTCTTTGAAACAGCGTTAAGTATCCAACTCTCTCAACACGTTCCCACTCTGGAGATGGAGTACAGATTTGCACTGTGATTAGTAGCATTAATTAGCAAATTACTTTTGGGAAGACAGAAACTAGCATTAGCTTTGTCAGAGTAATCACCAGTTAACACCTCTGCCTTGTGTGCCGTTCAAAGGATTAGTGCTGTTATTAGGTAAATTAGTTGTTGTGCGGGGTACAGTAGTAACTGCGATATCTGTTCATACTTGAGAACACACCAGACGGCCCTTACTCTTGTTTTCCACAGGCACAAAGGAGGATGAGGATGACAGTATAGATGACAGGGAAAATGATTGATTGTGAAAGTTAATGATGGTAATGATTGATGAGTTTTAGAGCTAAAATCATATGTACTGGTCAGTATGTAGTTGGGAAGTTCCTGGATTTTGATTATACACTAACCCTTAACCATAACTCTGATTAGGTAGACATAATACTTTGTATTCCTATCGTTTGTGTCAAATTTGTTAACACTTAATGAAGGCAAACATGGCTACAGTCCACTAAGCATCAATTTTGCTTGTCCTTAAAATATATAACTAGTGATTGTTTTAATATCAGCAAAGCATTGTTTTAATTTTTACAGTAGCGCTGATGATTCTGGCTAGAAATATAGCCTTTAGGCATCCATTGGTTTGTGTTTGTTTCTGAGTAAGAGTAAAATCAGCGTGTTTAGACAATACTATATATGCAAACATGTCCTTTTTGTCAGCTTATTATTTTATGTTAGTGAAGTTAAAAGTGCAGAATGGTTCGAACTGACACTGACTTGGGATGTGTGCCATGGTGATTCTGTGCAACAAAACCCTGATTTGGCTCCTCATTTGCTCTGCTGGAACAATGCTGAGAGTATGGACTTGTTTAGCCAGGATTGGTCCACTGGTCATAGGCCAGCAGCAAAGCACTGTCATTTATTCAGAAACACAGAGAGATAGCATTACTCTGTGTGACTATAAAGATACCTCATTTCAACTGCATCTGTCTCACTTCTCAGTAACAAGGGCTTGTCTGTATAGTGGATGTATCCGTTTAATGAATTCGGTCTGGGTGCTATTTTTACCCTGTACACAGTTCTGAATACTCACTGATTTCTAAAGTATATCTTGTTGAATTATCACAGCCTTAATGAAACATTCCCGCTTCTTTTATGTGAAGAGCTCAGGCAATCAGCAGATGAGATTGAGTTCTTCTAAACTGATAGAGATGCAATATCATCAAATCAATCTGATGGATTCAATTAAAAATACCCTGCTTGCCTTTTCATGTCAGAGTCACAGACTTGGCAACTTTTTTTTATAGATTTACATACTTTTTAAAACATGGTTTTCTAACAGGGTTTTTAACAGACAAATGTCTGCACTGCCATTGTCCCAAACGAAATCACTGTCATTATAGTGAATCTGAACAGGAAATGTGCCACCCCATTACTTGGAGCGGCTGGAGCCTCAGCTGAACATAGATCAGCGGTGGGTGTTGATCCATCTGTTTCCCCACTGATTTCAAGCTCCTTTAAGCAGTTAGTGCTGGTCTGGGATCAGTGTCAATGCAGGGTTTGGTGCAGGGCCAAGGTGTGAGAGGATTAAAGTGTGTGCATTCGTGTGTATGTATGTACATGTGACGATTACCACAGACACATGATTCTCTGGGACCAGAGCTGGAGCAGGATTACTGCTGACTCACCAGGGAGCTGCTTCGTGTGTGTGCGTCTTAAAGTGAGAGTTGCTGTGCGTTAGTGTGCATGCTGTATATTTGCTCGCTACAAAGTGATGAGAAGAGGTGATGGTGGTATGTGTGCTTCCTAACCTGTGCGTGTTTAACAAGATCCTAATTCCATCTTGCACCTGAACATGAACACCTATTACGCTCCCTGGAGACTTTAGCTAAATCCAACAGTGTCGCCCACACAGTCAGACGCGCAAACTCACTTTGCTTCCTTCCACAACTTTTGCAAAACTTTAGCAAAACAGCAGTCTCTCTATTACTCACAGACACTTTCACACAAACACCAACACAGAGACACACATATACCAGGCTGAATGCTAGCATGGCACCAGTCTTACCATGCTGGATCCTGTTGGGAGCTGTAATTATGTGCCAGATAGAGAATTAGGAGTGTTAACCAAGCAGCAGTGCAAACAACAACAGATTAAGACTGAAACAACACAGCCACTCAGTACCCGATGTTGCTGAAGACTGTGGTGTATGAGCTTTATTATTTTATGGACTCCTCTGACAAGGCTACCTAGCATTCTCTTATTGACCCAAACGTTAAACCTTACCACCACATGCCAAACTATTACCTGAATTAGGGTTGCTCAATTAATCCGATATTAATCAAGATCACGATTTTGGCTTCCCACAATTAAATGAAGAAGGTGTGCACAGAAAAGTTTGCTGCATATCAAATCAAGTGCTTCCTAAACCAACAGCAGCCTCCACTTTTAAAGAGCTTTCATGCAGCTACACTCGCGCCCTTCTGCTGCAACTTATATAGTCCTTTCCTGAATGTTGAGCCTGCCACAACTGCAAATCATCCATTCATTAGCGATCATCCATTGTTTGGAAGTACTTTAGATTCAGGAGAGAAGAAACTTTGTGCAAAGAATGCATGAGACTTGTGTCAGCGCCACAAAGCAACACAACTAACTTGTTAAAACACCACAGTTTGCAGTACAATGAATGCATGAAGGCCAAGAGTAACGCCTACGTTAACTTACTGAATCCCCGTCTTTGTTCAGCGTCAACTCAGACATCCATAACTGCACTACTGCAGTGCGTCACAGTGCGCTGACCACTGTAAAAAATAATCATAATAATACAGAGATGGATACATGCCCATATTAGATGCACTGATTTCATATGGTTTATTAACATGTAAAAGTACAATAAAAATATTTTGTCCCTAAAAACAACAAATAATCGTGATGAATAATCGTTATCTCAGAACGGATCAAAATAATCTTGATTATCATTTTGGCCATGACCATGCAGCCCTAACCTGAAGCACAACCTTATCTCAATTTTAACCTCAGCAGCAAACCTTGCTTAAACCAAGGGATGGGATGATGTACAAATATATTGTGGGTCATGATAGAATCTCACCACAATAAGTTGATTGTGGTGAATTTGCTTTTTTTTTGGGATAATCGTGAATATTGTACCCAGCAGCAAACAAAAAGACTGTTGCTGGGCAACCAACAATGAATGAGACTCTGCAATAACAGGCTGCATATGCACCAACCTCAAAAAATGCAAAGGATCTTAATCAAGCATTGGCATTTATCATATCAAAAGATATGGTTTCAAATTCAGAATAAAATTCAAATACTTGAGAAGCCTGCCCCCCCATGAGCCATAGTTTGTCAAACTGAAGCTTTAAGATCCGTCTGGAATACACTGGGATAGATGTATTCTTATGCATAAAAACAAACTCTCAAATACACAAAAGCACAATTTTAAAACACACCTAAACACACCCACCTTTAAGCAGTGCCCAGGTGCTGACAAAACCAGGATTTAGTCCTTGTTTATAGAAAAAAAGACTATTTGGCACAGCAGGAGACTTTGGTCCCAGGACTGGCCTACTTCGGCGTGCTTTGGCCTGGTTTGGGAGCACTCTAACTACTCTTTGAGCAGGAACAGAACGGAGGTGGATTTGCCTCCCACAAGCCCATCATCTGCGCTGCCTAGTGTGACAGCCGTGTTGTGTGTGTGTGTCTCCATGTGCATGTGTTGTGTGTCTGAGCACATTGCTGTGTCTCATGAGCTGCGTGGAGCAGGTTTTGATGAGAACAAAATGACATAGTGGCCCAGGAGTCCTGCATACTGAATGAAATATGTGTCAGAGGTTTTTTTTTTTTTCACTCACACATACAGCGCTGTCTCTTTTTTCCCCATCCTCAGGTGCACACACAAATAAACTGTTTACACTAACAAAATAAGTAGTGTGGCAAAAGTAGCATTTTGAAAAATGTATACCGAGTATCTGTTGAAAATAGAAACACATGTAACCCTGTGTATTTCTGTACGTACATTTAAGTGTAAAGAATATTATATTTTAAACAGATTTTGTACATGCTGTATAAACACAGACATAGAAGCACTCAAACTTCCAGAAATAGGGCTTACACAACCACAAGCTGGGACATCCTGAGTGGATATCCACATACTGCACACACAGACTTGCACTTTCCCATGCTCAGCTCACATTATACTCTTCATGCTGCAATGCAAGCTGACTATATGGTTGAATGGATGCATGATTTGAGACCTGTCTTTGAAGTTCACCGAGGCAGGGGCTGGGAATTGATGGATTTGTGTTTCATGACATGCTTTACTGGCACACTGCCCTTCTCAGTCACCCTGGCTCATCTCTGGTTTATGCTGCAAATTTTAATCCTATTTATCCAAAGCTGACAACCTTGTATAATTCACCCTTTTCCTTCTAACTTCTTCTTTGTTCTGTCTTGATTGTTCTTTTTCTGTCACTGTTTGTATGTTTATACTTCTCTACTCCTGTCACCTTGTATGTCTTCATTCTTCTCTCACTTCCTCCTTCAACTGTCTCTCTACTCTTTAGCTCCTGGCTAAGAAGGTGTTCACCCTGCACTCCCTGGTGGTGCGGCAGCTGTCTAAACACCACTATGATTTGGCCCGCACCTCCTCGCTCCACCACCCTGGAAAGAAACTGTGCTCTTTCCTCAGTGCTCCTAATGAAGAGGTCAGTCTGTCTTTTTAAATGTAATGGGGGTTTAAACATTTGCTCCAGGCATGTTAAAACCTCCATCAGTACAAATGAGGGTAATAAGGGCTGTCCACAAACTCTTAGGGAGGAATTTACTTGTGCAATAAAAATAAAGCAAACTTTGACCATGTAATACTCTTATTAGAACACACTGGTAGAGGCCAGCCTTTAATAGGCAGGGCAGGTTTTGGTCACCAGTACCAACTCCTTTGTTCCATCCCAGGCTTTTTGTACCAATTTAATTAAAAACCTTTTATATCTATGTTTTCCAGAAGGTAGGAAAAGAGGCTGCACTCCAGAGGTCAAAACAGCAAAAGCTTCACCCCATGTTTTGATTTTATTTACAATCAATGAGCTGACAAATCTGCTGTGTGGCATGAAGCCTTCATCTATTAATTAAAAGACAGTTTTTCCCTAAATTTTATAATCCAAATGCCCTCAAAATCCCCAAAAGGCATTGGTATGCTTCCCCGCTAGCAAAACATATGCTGTCTTACTTAATCCCCTCTGTCTCGTCACCCTATCCTTAATGGCAAAAACACTCTCTATATACAAAAAGTATGTAAAAGCATATTGCTTTTTGCATTAGAAAAGCATGGCACTGTTGTATGAACTCTGTGACTGTTCTTAGATCCCTGTAAAATTAACCATCTTAGTCCTCAGGGGGGCCGATACAAGAGGAGACTTGTCAACCTGGGGTGCCGTGACAGTTTAGAAAGAGTCAACAGAAGTGCAAATGTAAGAACAAATTTTTAAATGGAGTTTTAAAAGACAGTTCTTGTTCTTGCCTCATATATCACTTGTCACTGGAAAGCTTAAAACTGAAGCTGACGCAGGCATCGTGCTGGGAATTTTGGCAGGGCCATTGTGAAATGCAACAGCAGCACAGTCAACTTTGAGTAGACTTCGCATGGTTTAGTCTGTTTTTGAGAAATGACATAGGTAATGTTTAGGCCAGCTGTTTTTATCCATGATCGTATTCTTTTGGTCACTACCCAAATTGTGTAGGCAGAGGTGGGAGATAGAGAGAGATAGGTGAGAGTTTCACATTCAGGTTGAGCTCCTGCATCACCACTGAAGTCCAGTATAGGACGTGCATGACTGCAGGTAATGCAAAAGAGTGGTCTCATGCTCATTCTGATTTCCAAGGTATGTAAACTTCTTCTTTTGGCGCAAACACTCCCTACCAGCCAATACACACAATTCACCATTTCTAGGTAAAATATGATGTCCTTGGACTTGGAGGCAGCAACTGTCATCCCCCTACTTCAAATTCAGTTGCCAGCTGCTCCAGTGCACACTGATGGTCACAGCCTGACAAATCCAGCAGGACCCGAATCATCAGCAAGAGGCAGAGAGATGCAATGGTGAGGTCAAAAACTGGGCACACTACAGCCCTCTGCTCTACATTAAAATCACAAACAGAATGGGTGACGAGGCACAGCCATGGCAGAGCTCAGCAGCCATTGGGAATGCACTCGACCTTCTGCTGAGGACACGGCTTTTCCCTCCTGTGACACAAGGACCAGATAGCTTGGACCACAGAACTTCATACTTCTTATCGACAAAATCTATCCTATTCTCATGTCAGATGCAAGTTAGTCAGTGGTGCTGTGGGCAGTAGCTAACCAAATCTAAAGGAAACATCTCCTGAACATTAACAATAACACACAAAAACATTATTCACCAACTGGTGTCCATTACCCAGCTTTTATTTTGGCTTCACCAGACTGCCTAAGCTAACCTCTTTATTCAGATTGCATGCTTCCATCTCACAGACCAAGGAAAAGTCTCACAGGCAATTGGCACATGCAGAATGCAGTGTGCATCTCCACTCACCTCTTACCTGACCTCATATTCTCATCTTTTGCCAGTCATACCCTCTACACGACTACAGTCCCCCCCCCCCCCCCCTCTGCTTGTCCTCCAGGCTCTGGCGGGAAAGTGGCCTCCACAAACACACACGCCAACATGCACATGATTGTGCACACTGAGTCATACAGGGAGTTGATGAGACAGGGACTGTAGATGAAGGTTTGACACCAGGAAAATGTGTGTCTAACGCCCCACAGGGGAACTGGCTGTGATCAAAAATGTATCAAAGAGGGGGCAAAAACTTGAAACAGCAAACTTGAAAAGACCTCATCATTTTGTACCTGATCACAAAATCTTCTCTTCAGTTTCTTTTTGGGTGGGGGGGGCAATGTAAGCCAGTCGTTCTCTAACAACAGACCCTGGTTGTCACATTTCTCAGTTTTTTTACCCCAAAATGTTGCCATTGTTTAAAAGCCTATTAGCTTGCATTTCAAAGTAATATTAGTCATGCAAGCTGCTGTCAACTTTCTCTCTGTGGGGTTGCCCTGATGGCTGAGTGGTCTAGGACAACCTTGCATGGGAATTGCAGACAGTTGCTGTGACTGCATTAGCTGGAATGTGAACCCAAACTGTGCTGTCGTCTCTCCTTTAGTTCCCTGTCTGTCCTCACTGCCAAATGCAAATATACTATAGGTGAAGCAGCACCTTTAAACCTACAGTAGCTGCATTAACCCCTCGCCAGGTCTCACAGAAAAACCCAGCTCTGGTGAAACATAGAAGGCTGGGTTGTGTTTGACTCTGCCCTTGTGTCTGTCCTCAGATCCTGCTAATGGCTATGAAGGACATGGACATTAATAAACTGACCTCTGCTGACCTGCCATTGCAGAGTGGAATCACCCAGGACTTGTTCCCTGCTGTGGAAACCCCCATTATAGACTATGGCAAGGTAAGTCAGCAGTCAAGATCAGCATTCCTGCAGAGAACTAGTGTTTTATTGTCTTTTGACTGCATACCTGTGTTAGTTACTCTTTGACTGCAAAGTACCAAGAAGGTGAATCCTCTGAGTAGGTAGATGCAAAATGAAACACAGTTCAGACGTAGTTCATTTGCCCCCAGAGGTTGTCCTGAGAGCTGTCAGCTCCTCTTAATATTCATTGTAGCACTAAAATATACATAAACACATCTAACCATTGCTGAAACTTGAATGCTCAGTAGAGCTAGACAATATTTAGACACCATTGCTGTCACTGCATCAGCTCTCTCACTTTTGTCCTTGTCTCTTTGCCCGTCTGTCTATGTAGTTGCGTCTTTAGCTTACAGAGGGTTGTGTGCGCCGACTCGTGTGTCTGCACGCCCATCAGCATATGCCGGAGTGTGTTTATGAACACAGGTGATAACAGATAGGTGAATGAATAGCTGTGCATTATCACATGCAGAGCACACCCGGGCAAAATTATTTATGCAGCTGTGATATTGCGTTTTTCATCTCTGCTTCGTTTCTCATCTCTCCGTGCTGTGAAAAGCAGATGGCATATTTTGAGGTGGCAGTCATGTGTGCAGGAGGATGGATAGATGGATGGGATAGTCGCTCAGTCCACACATTTTTGTCTTTTAACTCACACAAAATGTGGCCCCTCCCTGCATGCCTCACGTTACTGCTGTGTGTGTGTGTTTCAATGCAAACCTTTATGTGTGCGTGACCATTTGTGCAGATGCAAGCTCATGCATAGTGTGTATGTATCTATGTGTGTGTGTGTGTGTTTGTGCATCCCAGTCCAGACAAAGGCCCAGCCAGAGTCCATTGGCTGGGCGGGAGCGCGTGCAGCGTAGTAATGAGGGCGTCATTAGTTTGGCTGGGAGGCTCCTCCACTATTAGCTAATGGATTCTCAGCCATCTGCTCTGACAGGCTCCACTGGTTACTCATTTCCACCTCGATCAGAATGTGCTACTGGAGACGTCTTTCCTCTCTCTGTGTGGAGGCTCTGGGAGCGGCTGAACCCCACCTGCTGTGTGGTTCAACTCCTCCTGTCTGTTTGTCTGGCTCACTGTCAGACAGACGCCTGTCTGTCTCCGTGGTCGCCTTTGTACCTCAGTCAGCATCTGTAACATTTATGTTTTTACACAGTCTACATTTTTTCTTTTTCCTCCTCCTGTTTCTGTCCTTCCCAGCTCTCTCTTTGGTTTGCTTGTCTGAAGATTCTTCTCTTAACCTTTCTAGTGTTTAAGTGCTTGTTTGTATTTTTCATTCTATTAAGTAATTTATCAAGGTGATTCATCTCCTAGTTAGTTTTTAGCACACAAAGCATCACAAAGATCACGACAAAAGTAAGACTGTTTCATCACACTTGGTCCGTCCTTCTGAATTTATGACCTCAGCAGTGTTTCCCATGGTATACCTTGAGAAAGACCAAGTGTGTTTGTGTCCTGTCTTTTACAGTGAGGTCACTGAGTGGAGCTCTGTGTTTGGTCATCCTCTTTACTGAAGTCTCCAATTCATCAGGTCATGGTAAAGTAAACCAGAGGATGTTAGAAGTACACAAATAGGCAGCGGGCCAGTGTAAAGTGCAGTGTGGTGGCTGATTATTTATCATAATCACCAAAAAATGCATTTTAAAAGCCAAGATCCATGCCTGGGGGAGAACATCAAGTTCTTGGAAAAGACAATGTGTGACCTATCTTGTCAGCTTCACTGGGAGCTGACCTCTTTCTTCCACTCAGGCTGGATCCAGAAATAGGTTGTGGGCTTATTGCTGGTGGGTCTCCACAGGACACAAGCTGTATTAGATTTTTAACAGACTGGCTCCCAGGGCTAGATAATAAACTCGCCACCTGGGATCCTTTTGGAGAATGCAAATGAAACCTGGTCTATTTACCTGTTGAGTGCAGTGGTGGAATGTAACTAAGTACATTTTCTTAAGTACTACACTTAAGTACAATTCAAGGCACTTGTACTTTACTTGAGTCTTTTCTTTTCACAATACTTTATACTTCTACTCCACAACATTTCAGAGGGAAATTGATAACTTTAGTAATAATTTACTGTACAGATTAAAGGGATACTTCACCCCCCCCAAATCTCCATTTGTATATCAATTACTCCCCCTGTGTTATGTCGAATTTGTGAAGAAAACAATGTTTTTGTTGCATGCTTCCGGTGAACAAAGAACCAAAAACTGAGAAAATTCTTGATGAATATAAATTATAGGGGTCCGAGTTTAACAACAGTAAAGCTGTAGTGTAACATTTGTTTATAAACTCCCACACAACTTCTACAGTATAATCCAAGTCTCATACATCTAATTGTATGCTCAGAAGGGGTGTAAATCACCAGTTTCATAACAGTACGATATTGTATCGACTCTTTGGAAAGCAATTTGATATTTCCTGATATTATGAAATCTGCTGCAATACGATTTTGATTTGATGCGATTTAGGGGCTTGCAATCGATATGAGACGATATCATCTGCCCATATAACACAGCCGATTACAGAAGAAGCTGCCACCCCTTTCTTTTTTGCTTTTGGCCATAAAAGATGAAAACGACACATAAAAAATGTAAGTAATAGTAACCGCATTTGTGCAGGAAAGTTTACTAGTTTACATGATCTTTCTCTTAAAACTTCAGGACTCTCGTGCTTAAATCCCTGTATGCAAACTTCTCCCAACAGTCTTAAGACATGGATTAATAATGAGATCATTTAACAAAAGCATAATATTTTCAAGGTTCAAGTAAAAAAACCAATTGTTTTTAACTAGTGACCCGTTATTAGCTTATGCATGTTTACATTGCATGAATTAGCCTAGTGGCTGGCAAACTTTTTCTGCCTCTACTCATAGCTTACCAGATCACATGTAATGTTATTATTTTGCTTATTCACCATTGGTTAAAGTCACTGCATCTCCCAGCAGAACAGCTTGGTTGAATTTCAGTCTGCACGCACATTTTTTCAGCGTGACGTTGTTGAAACAGAGCAGCTAATGTTGCTGTAGTGACAAGTTAGCACAGTGAGATGTCTGCACTGTTTACACAGGGCACATGCTTTGTCTGTTGACCTGTATTTTCTCCATAATCCAAAATATTTCCACACTGCTGATTTATTCCCAAGTAAACAACGTTATACTCATCGTCTTTCTCTTGGCTGTTTGCCATTTGCCTGCCACTGTTTGACAGTGACACAGACTTTCAAAATTTAAGGGTATCCTAAAGATGACGATACAGATTGATGTTTTCACTTTGCATTGATGATATTCAATTGTTGATCATTGAATTCATGTATCGATTCAGTTTGATGGATCTGAATGCTCAGTGCTTCTCAAAAAAACAGCTCTTTCTGACAGAGAACTGAACTAAAGTGAAACTTCTCTATGCTCTTATCGCACGTGGGAGAAGTTTTTCTTGTAGGCTTTCTTCAAGAAACCCTTTCTGACAGAAATCTATTAATTTTAACCCAAACCACGACTTTTTCCCCCCAACCTTAACAAAGAGATCCCTTTCAGGTTGAAGGCCCTTGAAGAACCTTTCTCCCAATTGCTGCATTCTTCAAAGCCAGACCCCATTGACAAAAACAGTGATTTTACCCTGCTTAACAATGGAGCTGTTGGTCTACCGCTGCCTCGATCAGTTAGTTTGTGTTATTGCGTGACTTTGGTGAATCTAAACTAACCCTTTAAAACAAGTCACACACACTATCTGATCAAGACAGCAATTAGACCAGCAGCTCCTGAGTTGAGCGATGTAAAATTACTAATTTTGTCAGTGGAATCTGGCTTTGAGGAGAGTGCAGATAGGTTTTACCTCTATTTCAGTTCCCTATTGGAAAGGGCTGTCTGTTTGGGAAATACTGAGCATACAACTGGATAAATGAGACTTGGATTATACTGCACGAGCTGTGTTATAAAAAAAAACAAAAAAAAAAAAACTAGTTAAAGTAACATGGGTGAGTAATTGATATACAAGTGGTCATATGTGCATACAGCATATATGCAGTTATTTTTAAAAATGGTTTAAAACATTTTTCATGTAAAAATGCCAAAAATTTAAAAGTAATCAAATGTAGGGTTTTATTAATTTACTTGTAGTTATTTTGATATTTTTTCAAAAAAATATTCTTAGGTTTGGACTATGGAATGGAAACAAACATTATGGAAGTTTCTCAACTTTCTGAAATTTTACTAATCAAACCATCAGTTGAATCGATTACTTGAGAAAATAATCAGGAGTATTGATCAGCATCCACTCTGCCATGCAGATTGGCTGTAGATTTCAACCTACTGTCATTAGCTCGGAGTAAGTGTCTGCCTGTTTGACTAATAGTCTCTATTTGTTTTTATCTGCCTGTATTCCCAATTCCCCCCTGATCCTCTGTCTCTTTCTCTCTCTCTTACACTGTCCATCCATTTCTCATTTACTATGAATATCACAACATCCGTCCCCAAGGGGCCCTTCCAAGAAATTACACACCCTTCACTTTGACACAGGCGTGTTGGAGCATTTATCACACCTATCAGGATGCGTCGTCAACATATGATCACATCCGCCGTCCCTGGGGGGGCTGTAGCTCATCCAGCACGCACGCACACACTTGACACACATCATACACAGACTGCCAGACATTCAGATGTATCTGTCAACTCTATGATGCTCACACACACACACACACACACACACACACACACACACAAGCGTCCTCACGTACACCACAGATATTACAAATTTCCTCTCTCTCATGGTTTTCTCTTCCTACTGGTTTAGCATGGCTCCCTTGGGCACAGTAGAACCCTATCCTGTTTAATTGAGTGTATCTCATCATCTGCAGTGGGCCTTCCCCCCCCTCTAATGAGTTTTAAGAGCTCCTTTGCTTTCTACCACCCTTTATGCTTCAAGGGAGTCTAGCGCTATGTGTGTGTGAGTATTTGTGAGTGTTTTAAATGGATCGGGTGGGCCAAGTGTGGAGGATTAAAGCACCAATGCGAATCATCTTGTTGACATGGAGTCTTAGAAAGTCTAAGTGAGAGAGACAGATGAGGAAGTGGCACACCCTGACATACAGCGAGTGACTGAACTCCAGACGAGAATGTGTCTCCAAGTGTCACGATATACAGAGTGTGTCAGAGGAAGGGTGTCTGGACTTTTCCTAAAACAAACTCTCAAAAATGAGTAAATGGACTTACCTACATGTAGGTTTTTTATTGTTTGCATGTAGGATGTCAGTGACTGCTCAATGGTTTCTCTTGGGTTCTGTAAAGAACAGTGGTTCTTTTAGTCGAGGGGTGTCCAACGTTTTTTGAATGGGGGCTAGATTAGATAATGACAGCTGCTTTTCGCATCATATGTGTCACTTAAAAAAAGTCACACACAAATGTGACAAATGCAACAGTGTCATCTTTCAGTGAAAAAGTATTTAACTTTCCTTCCAAAGAGCGGCAGTCCTCACTGTTGCTTCTTCGCTGTGGCCATGTCTGCTACCTAGCAGCAAGTGTCTGCTGCTAGGTAACTGTCGGTTTGCTTGTTTACCATCTGTTTATGAAAACACATTAGTTCTGCCTGCAGAGTTCCTTCTTGGCACATGTCTACAGGCTGTATGATAGTCCTGCCTTCGTGAGTGGAACAGAAAAAATGCAAAATGATCTCTCTTGATTTTCTAATAATGTGATGCAGACCACAAAGACAAACTGCAAGCCATTTAAATTCAGTCCTCAGGCCACAAGCTGTTTGTTGGACCAAAGTTTTGTCCAACAAACAACAGCAAGTAAGCAGTGTGGTGGTCAGCTGTGAAATGCTCCAGCTTTAAAGGCAATGGGACAGACTTGAAATTAAAATAGACAAGTTTTTGCTTCAAGATTGGTTCCACATAAGCCTCGCTTTCACTATGGAATTCTGTCTGCCACCAGGTATGATCTCCCAGGAAACTGAAGGCTCAATTTATGACACAAAGGAAGGGCTTCAACGATTGTGCAACCAAACAAGAAAAGGATAGTCTTTTGTTTTCTCTAGTAGCTATCGGTAGCTAACTCCAGTTACTAAAACGTATCTATGTAAGTTCTTCTGGAACAACCAAAGTAACTGTGGAAACTGTGGTAGTTGCTAGGCTCCGAGGAAAATCCAGTTACCTTTGTGACAGCAGTGCCAACAATAACACCACTTGCAAACACTAGGCGAGTTGGAATTTGGAAGGTTTTGTGTTTCCACTTTAACAGAGCAGCCAAAGCATTAGGGCAGTGATACATTTTTTCTTGTGTTGGCTCTGAAGCTCAGTACTTTCAGTTTGAAATGAAACACTGACTATGAAGATAAGATGATCTCTTTTGTCTTTTTCCTCTGTCACGTACTGTCTCTCTTTCATTCTCTATTTCACTTCCCTCCCTTGTCTTCCCATAGTCTATTAATTGTTTTAGTCACATATGTTGATCCAGCTTTATCTGGCTGGTGTCTCTTTGGGCCCTGAGACAATCAAGTCACACACAGATACACTTGACTGGCTGACAGTGACGCCTTGCAGTGTTTTAAATGGACCCCGGAGATACTTTACAGGCAGACACACTCTACCAACTGTCACACAAAAATAAACAAATTTGGACCGTAAATACACATATATTCTCATATACCGGGCCTCTATGAATCTATACACCCAAATACACTCATTACTGCCTTAACTAGCAGTTGTCACTCACACACAGGAGCCCTCATGCTCAGGCAGGGAAGGCAGCGCTAATTGCCGCTGCTTACCGGTGCTTTCTAGTGACAATATGTTTGTGATGGCACGTCAGACAGAACTTTGTCGCTCGCTGTTGCCTCAGCTGGCTGCTGGTACTGGCTGATGCCTCTCTAGAGCATAAACAGACACATGCACACACACACATCACACACTGTGGTCTAACTCTCCTCATCCCTCTATGGTCATCATCATAGTCTCCTCTCCTTCATCTCTGCCTTTCTCACTCTTGGTGCCACACTTGTAGCAACTGCAGATGCTGTTATAAATAGGAAATAAGGAAATAACTTCATTTTAAAAGTTTGTGTTTGTATGCAAGCTAAGTGCTCATAATTCTGAGCATGTCGTTTTTCACCTGCTTAACCTCCATCTTCATCTTTTTATCTTCCTGCCTTTTATCTTGGAGTCTTTTATAAGGACTCTTTGCCCTTGCTTTCTCATTCCATACTTGAGAAGTGCATCGCTACATCACATATGCAAAGGGATTGTGTGTGTGCGATGCTCCCTGTGGTTCCTGCTGTAATTCTGTATGCTTTCAGCTTGTTCTAGGTTCCCAGTGTGACTCAACCTCACATGTCTATTTGCGTCTCTTTCTCCCTCTCTCTCTCACATCTTTTTCTTAGTAACTCTTCCTTGCTTTCATTCTCTAACATTTTTTTTCTGTATTATTTCTCTCCCTCTGCTTTATTTCCCACTCAACATCTGTTTTTTTCTCCCAAATTTCATTTCACATTTTCTTCTCTTCCATCTCTGTCCCTCCATCTCTCCCTTGCCCATTTCCATTCCTCCTATCACTTCCTTCCTACTTCCCTCTCTCTCCCTCCCTTCCTTCCTCCTTCCATGCCTGCCATCTCTTCTTTCATTTTCTGACTCAACACCTTGCTCTTTGCATGTCTATTTCTGGTCTCTATCTTCCTCTCCCCATGCCAGCATCACCTCCCCCTGGTTCTCATTATCTGTCTCCCTCTCTTCCTCTCTCTTGCCTCTGTCTCTGCTTAGATACCTTCTATTCCCGAACCTGTCCCACCCACATGTGCATGTGTGCACACGTGCACCCACACAGACATACACCTGCGCACACTCACGTGCACACACATGCACATTTTAAAAGGCACTGCATCCTCAGACCAGTCATTTTCTTCTGTATTCATTTTTTTGTCTCTGGGAACATGAGAAACATGCTAAAACTACTTGTTAAAAGGAAAAGTAACTGCAACATCAAGACACGCCTTGTCAAAGATTGGCTCCCTTCCTCCCTTACACCCATTTCTAGGATTTCTTGATAGAGCAGGAAGCAGTGTAGGCATATGATAATGGTACACTGAGCAAAACAGTTTTGAATCTCACATATTAAATGATTAAAGAAAGTAAACTTGCACCAGGTCATATTTCCATTCTTTGTATTATCACACCTACAGCTTGTGTACTGCAGGCGTCATATGATATCTTTGTAATACTATCTACTCCAGCAACTGCAGATATTAAAAAAAGATCTTCCAGGAACAGACGGTAACCTGCCAATAAAGTAAAGCATCTGTTCCTGAAATGCCTTTTCTACATTTGAAGCGAGTAATCAGTGACATGATCTGAAAAACACAATGTGTTATTATAAATCTGACAAAGCCTTTAATATGTTTCTCTCTCGCTGCCCTCTGTTCTATGGCAACTTATTATTTCACCATGAACTCATGTTTTTGTCACTAATGATCCCCACTTGGTGTAACTTCAGACAAAGCAGAGCAGATGTTCCTCAGATAGCTGCTGTTAAATTACCGCGCATTATATTTTTTGTCATTCAAACCTTGGTAGCTAACAAACAAGCTAGTCATCATGCTGATATGATCAGACTACAACAAGCATTTGTGTACATGTCTTTCCACCTTTGACTTTTTTTTTCTCTCCTAGTTTGCGCTGCTGTTTTTTTTTTTTTTTTGCACACTACCGTGCTCTCATGTTTTTTTATCGCTTGCAGTGCAAGATGCACCCCCGCTACCTTCTGATAGAATGAAGCAGATGTTCATTGAAAAGCTACTGTGTAATTCTAATCATAATAGTTTTTACATTTTTGTCATGCAAACCTTGACAGCTGACAAACAAGCGAGACATTTGTGATGTGATCTCCTAGTAACGAGCTTTTGTATCATTATATCCACAATTACAATTTCCTCATCATCTGTTTCTGAACTGTTATTAGTATTTTGTCTCTGTGCCTTCCCTGCTGTCAACACTTTTTCACCATGCTCTGTTGTTTCTTTTTTCTATCTCATCTTTTCCTAGATGCCCAGTGGGACAATGGAAGTATCTGAACTCCATGACAATGAGACTTGGAAAGCTGTTATGAGAAAACGACCTCTCCACCAGTGAGTGAACTGAGTGCTTTCTTCCTTCATGAGATTAGCCTGCACAGGTACAGATAATAGACACACAGCACTGTTCACATTACACTACATGTAGTCTAGTAGCAGTGCCCCATTCACATTTTTAAACTCAATTGAAGCTCTTTCTCACACTGTGTTTCATAAGGCAATGATTAGTAGTCATAGAAAACAGAGGAAATGTGTTCGCAATTTACATGAGGAAAATAAAATCAGATCTGTGGCAGACACCTTATGTTCGCACATATTTATCTAGTTTTTATTGCACGCATTAGCCACAGCCTTCCACTGTGTAATCAGTGCATCTAAATTTATCGTCAACAGAACTTAATTTTCTGTGTTTCACTATGCACACAGGGATAACAGTTTGTTTTTGGCACTAGCCCCACAAGGCTTCTGTTGTCATGACTATTATCCTCCATTCAGAAACCGAGTAAAAAAAAAAAAAAGAAAAGAAGTCCAAGCAGAAAAGTGGGCTACTGGTTCAGTAGCATTTGCTTGTCAGGCTTGTAGGCTGTGCTAGAAAAGCTGCTGTGAAAACGGATTGATTTGATCCAGCACACAGTATTGTAGCTCCAATGCATGTTTTTTTTTTTCTTTCCACACTGTGTAAGTTTGCCATTCACTACACACACACTGCTACACATAAAGAAAGAGATGGTGTTCATTTTTCCGCTTGCGTGTAGATGCCCCTACATCTGCTGTAGAGGACTGGAGATGATGGGATTTTCAATAGGTCCGTGCTGAATTGTGCATGTGTGAAATGCCTGTGGTACAGTGGTAGCCTTTATAGGCCAGTCGAGAGCCCACTCAGTTACAAGTAATGCACACAGTAATAATAACATCTCACCTACGGTACATGGATAGGATGCAGTCAGAATAGTAGCAGCAGTCAGCTGTGTTCGCTGGTAAGCTGTGATAAACCCACCGTATACCAACTGAGCAGAGGGACAATGTTAGCAACTAGCTGGAGCTTTTAGCAGCTGAAGAGCCAGATATTTCCCTCAGGAGTTAATGGAGACAAAAGCAGGGTGAAAAGAGATTGAGTATTGGACCAAATGAATGCTAAGGTGCTCTAATCGACTGCATGTGTTAACAGACAACTGCTCTCTAAAAAGTTAGCCATAACAACTTTATGGGATGATAATTAGGGATGTTCCTGACGACTAATTTCCCTGTCAACTAAACGAAAATTTTAGACTAGTCAACTAGTCTAAAAAGAGGAAAACACAAAGTCAAAATTTAGCACAATTTATTGTTAAATATTTGAAACATTGTCGCTAATATATTGTGTGCATGAAAAGCCCTTTGAAGTCTTAAATAAAAATCTTCAACAACCATGCCGGATTTTAAATGCCATTGAAGATCGAGACACTTTGTGCCGTGCAGTATGAATGTGAACATGAACATTCAAGCTCAGCATATTTTATTAACTTCCTTAAGCATTTACCTTGGACAAAGTTGAGTGGAAGCATATCTTGTGAGGTCACTGTCGTGATGAGCTGCGTTATTTTCTCAGACCAGGGGGATCACAGCGTCTCCGAGTGAACAGTGTCAATTTATGTGTGGCTAGCACTGCTAGCAGCAGCTGTCGTTCCGTGCAGGTTACCATCCAAATGCTTGAGCTGAATGTGGTTGCACATTGCTCCAGTCGAGTGATTATATGCCAGTTTTTTCTGACACAGCCTGCATGCTACCTAGTTTTATTTTCTTGATCAAAGTTCTGCCAAACCACGCTGGTTTCGCGAGAGGACATCTCTTTTATTTCCCACCGTGCTGTTTTAAAACTACAGTCTACTCGAGCATTACCGCAGGGAGGGGGACTGCTGTCTGATGGCTTTGTAGCCCCCACTAGTGGTGGGCGGCTGCATGAGAGTTAAGCGGCCTTGTACATGAATAAAACACTAATTGGTGTAACTGACTAATATTTCTGGTGCCGACTAGTGAGGGCGCGGACGTTTAATTGTTAAGACGGCCTTTCACGTGCATCCCTAATGATGATATGTCAGAGTTATGCTGTCAGCTTGTTGCGCTGCCTCCAGATTGTCGGTGTCTTTTGTAAACAGACTTGCCAGTGAAAGTGAAAGTAAAAGCCAACCCCAGATGCATACTTTTTTAGTGTTTTGCCAAGCTGTGGTTGCATTTTTTCCTGCTCTGCATCTCTTGGATGCCTGCTGCTTACGGTCTGGCAACTGGTCGCTACTTTTTTATAAGGCCCTGACATCACCTGAGCCCTGTGAGGGCACAAGCACATGAATGTCCCCAGCACAGAAAATCCAAGAGAATAAGAAAATACAGGCAGAAAGCAGAGTCTCTGCAGAAAAATACACCACCACAAACTTCTAGTGGGTCATAAGTCACGATTGAGAAGGAAGGATTACTTCTGTGTGGGTCTATACGTTGTTTTATTTAGGAAAGTCCTGCATAATGTATCTTTAAAATCGTACATTATTCATTTAAAGTGGGGTTTGGTTGACGCACTTCCTTTGTGCTTTAAATTGAGCCTTCATTTTTCCAGGAGATCGTATCTTGTTATAGCCAATAATGTGATTATTTTATGCCATTACATTGTAAAATCGAAATTTATTTCATAATGATAAGTTAAAGTAAAAAAAACAAACTGTCTATTTATGTTCTAAAACATGCTGGAAAACATTAAACTAGCACCAAGTTAGTTCTTACTTGGATTAAGTTTCGTCTGGTGCCCACAAGCTCCAGTATAAAATTAATTTCCAACAAAAACAAAAAAATGTTGACACAGCTCTATTAGATACACCACAGTGCTTAAGAAATGGATATGCACTGTTGTGTTGGAAAGGAAAATGGACACAATGTTCTTTCCTTCTGTTGAGGACAACTACATAAAGTCTTGACCCAGCGCTGAAAAGGAAAGAGGTCAGAGCTCCAGTGTGTTGGAGAGAAGAACAGAGTTCAAATAAAGATGTGTTTGTACTGGTTTACTGTGAACCAATAACGCTGTTGGGAACATAGAGTGACATTTGAGAGAGAGAGAGAGGGACGACCTAGGAGCTCCTCTGAAAAGAATAAGAGATTTCGAGAAAGGTTGAAAGAGGCAGACAGAGAGATAGATTGAGACAGAAGTGGCATGTCGACTGAAATTGGAAGTGAAGTATCTGCGGTAGTTTGGACACGCACATACACACCGTCACCTCCTGACAGTGAGGTGGAGAGTGTGCGGAGGGGAGGCATCTCTCATACAGCTGTGTCCTGTTGCCTATCAAGAGCTATCTGCCCCCTCCCGCTCTCTTTCTCTCTAAAACCGTGTCTGTGTTTAGCCCTCGCACATCATTACCTGGAAACCCCATTGCTTTCCCCCGAATCCTTTCTTCCTTAACAGCCTCTCTTTCTGCCCAGACTCATCTCTCCCTACTGGACAGAGAGGGGGAGAGTAGCAGGAGGTTGGTGAGTCACAGGCAGGTGTCTGACAGCCAGCCAGCCAGTGCAAGAAATTTCTCATCCACTACCTCCTGTGTTTCCTTCCCATCCACCTTCCTCTCTCTGGTCTGTTGAGGCCCAGTGCTGCTCACCGGAGATACCAAGACCCACTGAGAAGGGCCAAATCCCCCCCATCTCTCTTCCTCTTCTACTCTCCCTATCATTCTTGCTTTACTCTCCTCGTCTTCTTTTTCCTTTGCTCTCATTTTCCATCACCCAAACATTTTCTTTTGGTGCACCTGAACATTTTTCTCTCGTTTTCCCGTCTCTTTCATGTAGTCCCTCCCAGCAAGACCTTTGTCCAGGCTTCTCAACCAGTACAGTGCTGGCACACAGCACTCTCCTGCTGGGACACCACTCACAAACACATATTTTACTATGGCCAAATATTCACTCTCGCACTCATGCCTCCATACAGATGCACACAGACTCTAGAGCATACACCAAACCAAGAGAGAGGGAGAGAGAAAAGAATAAACGGTGTTTGTTTATGTGCCTTGCTCTCGTCTAATGTTTTTTTTTTTTCCATCAAGCATTCATCCTGTCTCGTTCACCTTTGGGACAGCAGCTCTAATCTCTCTGTTCCCTCTTGTTTCAGTTTGTTAAGTAGACATTCTTTGAGCTGCTATCTGATTGGTTTGTTAGCCCACGTTTTTGACCTGGCTGCTGTTGCTGGTGTTTTCTGACTCTGATTTATGTGGTCTCACTGCGTTTGCTCCCCTTTCATTGCTGCAGTCCTCTGTTCACATTGAAGCCACGCTCACCTTGATGCACAACCACACACACAGACAACACAAGCTTCTGTCCGTGTATGAATATGGATTTGTGTCAAGTCCTACTTCAACATTCATGCGAGCTCACATCTACAAATGATAGTGTAATCCTTCCATGTTAAGTGTAGACTGTTTTGAAGCCTTGAGTTTGGCAATTTGGCCGTCGCCATCTTGGTTTATTGGATCCAGAAGTGGCCATACAGTATTTTAACAAGAGGGTGGAGCTGTGAAGGAGCGAGGGGTAGATATGACTGAGAACCTGAGGTTATCAGCTAATGCTAGCCTAGCTCTATTAGCAATGTGAATTATGGATTCACCTTGCTAAGTGTAGCAAAAAAACAGACTCAAAACAAAATGTACTGTAGTCAACTTTCTTGAACTGAAAAACACTGTGACAGGGTCAAAGTTCTAAACACAGACAACACCCAAAATACATTCAAAGTCATTTAAATGTACACATAATATGCATTAGTAAGCTTCTATCAGGGTTGACAAGTCGCTGTGGTAGCTACTTGTCAGTTACATGGTAGCACACCCCCAAGCAGTGGTTCCTAACCTTTTTCCTTAAGGGACTCCTTTTTTGTCATGATGTAAACTGACAGCCCCTGACTAAGTGACATATTTTATGGATATTTTATGTTCAATGCATAACAATAACAGTACAGAACATTTGTTCAACTGTGCGGTTAACCCAAATAGTCAACAAAAGTACCTGCAGGAGGTTTGTATAAAACAAGCAATTATCTCCTGTAAATATTACATCAGAGATTAGTTATCCTGATATTTTTTTGGGAACTCTGTCTTGGGTATGATCACATTTTTTAATTTATAACAATCGTATATACTTATTACACTTACACTTATTACACTTTCTGATGCAGAAAGAGGCTGCTTTGCAGAAAGTGAATGCTCTGTGGATATAGCTTTTGTTTGGGTCTTCACTGTGTCCTTATTCTGTAAGATTGTTTTTTTTTTAAGTTTTTATCTTGAATAATAATCTAAACTTTTAAAATAACAACTGAATATATTTTTCTTCACAAAAAAAATAGAGATATAGATAGAGATATTTAGAGATGTAGGCTTACTGTATATTTAAGAAAAGGTCTCGTGACTGCCCCTCCCATTAAGATTTGGTGACCCCTTGTAGAGGTCAGGACCCCCAGGTTCAGGATCAGGATCAGGATAAACTTCATTGTCCCTTGCGGGAAATTTGTTGTAGACAGTAGTGCTACATACAGGTTGGGAACCAGTGCCCAAAGCATACCCTGCTTTATTGCTTATTTTACTCTGAATGAGACCATAATTTCAGAATGAACATCATATCATATTTAAGACTTAAAACTAGCGATTAAGACCATAATTCTTTAGGAAAATGTTGCCTTTGGTAATTAGGAAGTAGGGTCATTTTCTTATAGTCTTCTGAACCATTTGACTTCTTTTTGCAACCTGTGGAGGTGGCCCCTGCTGGCCGTTTGAAAGAATGCAAGTTTTAAGGCACCTCAGCTTTGGCTTCACTTGTCAGACCTGGAGGCTATGTCCACTTCTTTTATACATTCTATGGATAAAAGACTTAGCTTTACACACTTTTCATTCCCCAGTTTTTTTGATATCCTCCTACCTCTCAGTGCCATGTAATCATTGCCAGTCCCCTGCCGCTGCCATATGCTGAAGCTGTTTTGTGTGTCACTGAATAAGTCAACCAAGGAAAGGGGCAGTGGTTGTAATGTCAGCTATTTCTCCGTGTGTGCGGCTCAAACACTAAATGTCAGGACATTTCACACTAGTAATTTAAGACGTATGGCTTGCAGCAACATAATGCTGTAGCGATGATAGAATGTACTGCAGTAATACTGATTACTTCAACTTTTACTAGCTCCAGTACTGCTGCTTCTAAAAAACAAGTAAATGCCAGGAAACAGCCATCACCATGGATACACATTACAGCCTATCTATTGTGTTTTCCATTCAATCAGAAACATCTCCCCCAAAATATTATGAAAGTGGGCTATGAAATAGACAGAACATTGTTCTTCCTAAAATGAATATGAGTTATATACAAGTCAATGGGTATAATCGGGACACACTAAAAAACAGATAGTAACCATTACACTAGAGTGACTGAAAACACACTCTTTTAGCTTATGTGCACACCTACACACACACACGCACAGCCATCCATTTTCACTGCATCCATTCATCGTATTCATCCTCTTTACGCCCCTTATTTCCTCCCTCCTTTCCTCTGTTCCATTTCCCCGCCTCTAATTGCTCTGCCAGTTTCTCTTCCTTCAAATTCATTGCCTTTCATGCCTTCCACCTCTTATCACAGTGACTCGATATTTATCTCTGCACTGTTCTCGCTCTGATCACCTGTTCCCCTCTGCCTGCTCCCAGCTGTGTTTGTGCATTGCAGTCCATGCACTGAGATGAGATGGCTTTAACAGCTGAGACACAACCACCAATCTATCTATAAATCAATCATGCTATCACCTGCTGGCACTTGTGTGTGTGCGTCTGTGTGTATGTGTGTGCTTGCATTCATGGGCACGCCTTTCATTTGCCTCCATTTTTCCTCAACATCTTCTTTTTTTCCTCGTTTATTGAATTCTCAACTCCGTTAGGGTTTGTGGAGTAGTTTGGACTCCTTAGTGTACCATCTGCTTTGTTGTTGCGTCTGTCCTTATGTGAACATGTGTGCAGGTGCACTGTCTATATATCAATGTATGTGTGTGAGAGGGTGTGAGAGGGTGTGATTGCGTATGCCTGCTCGAGTGCTTGACTGCTCCTCCTTTCAGCTCGACTTGTTTATCTTCCCCTCCTACCTTTATTTGCCAAAAGGCTCAATCCCAGAAGGCTTGTGACAGTTTTACTTGTCAAACGTGTGTTTGCATTTCCTCCTCTGTGTGTCTGTCTGTCTCCTCCTGCTGTTGATTCGGTCTCATTCACATTTAAAGTTATTTTGACTTGTCCTACTCCTCGGTTTGGAGTGGAACAAACTTGAAATGCCAATGTGAGGGGACTAATAATGAGCGTGGAGTGACGAACAAAGTGAAGGACAAAAAGGGTGGTTATTATAGCATTATGGTCCTGTTTTGGATGGCACTAAAATATGGAAATGTCATGCCATGTTTGAACAAAGCGTTAGCATTTGTAGAGGTCCAAAGTTTGCATCAATACTATGAAGATGCTTCAAAATGTTAAGTTGGGGAGGACTTTCAGTTATATTGACATTTTGATAACTTACTTGACATTTTAATAATTCCTAGATCAGTGGTTCTCAAATTGTGTGAGTATGCTGTGGAATTTTGTCCCCTTAAATGACCTATTCAACTATTTCATAAAGTACACATTTGAAGAACACATTTTAAATGTTGTGAAATGTTTCATTAATAATTACTATTTTTAAAACAACTAAACATGGAATACTACAATTGGGTTGGCGCCCCATTCCATCGATTTTCCTCCACGTCAACCCAGACACTGTTTTGGATGCAAATCCCTTGCTCTTGGAGAGAGACACACATTCGTCATTAATTGGCCCTTCCTATGTAGTTTATAGTTTATTTTTTTGCACAATTAAAACACAAAAAAGGCAAGAAAAATGAATGATGAAATTCAGTGCAGGGAGAGGCAAAAAACCCAGAGGACTTATTTAAAGCCTCCACCTGTAAGTAATTAAAAACCAAAGATGCTACATTAAAAGGTCTTTCCAATTAATTGAAACAACATAGGTTTTTGCAATAGGACATACATTTAGCTAGTAGGCCTATTTGTAAATGATGATCTTGTTTTCTCTTTCTGAAACTTAATTTTGTTCTAGCACTTGAACTCATCTCTATTAACATATATCTGCAAATGTATGCAGAATCGTTCTGGTTTCAGTTCGTAGTCCGAGTAGTATCGACCGATTATGTTTGAACGGCACAGTAAACAGTCCGTGTGGAGAGGTGGATGGCATTGGCCAAAATGCAATCTTGAAACCCATAGGCTATCGTCTGATAATGAGTTAGTTTTATATTAGCTTTTTTTTGTTGTATTTATCTGCATTCAAATGCAGATATCCACTGGCTACACTGGATCAACCTGAAAAATTGCCCCTGGCCCCAAAAAGGCTTTATTATGTCAGATGATAGCTGATTGGCTCCGAGACTGCACTTGATCTAGCCTGGTTATTGGAAAAATAAAATCTGATATGTGGGTATGTGATACATGATTTTGTCATCAGCACTTTTCCAAGTCTAAAACCCCCAAACTTTGGAAATAACATTTAATTTAGCCTTGTTCTTGTACTTAACATGGAATGATTAGGTACATTAAAAAAGTAAAAGACCCATGAAGAGAGAGAAGTATAGGTCAAATTAGAGCATGTGTTTGGGTGGGACAATGATGTGAGAGAGTCCTACAGTGCTCACACAGTGTTTTGAGGTATAATCATACTGGTATTTGTGCTTCAACTCCCTTCCTCTGCTACACACACTCTGCTTCTCCTCTTTATTCTTTAGATGAGGGAGCGGATGAGAAGTAGACACACTGTGCATATGACAGCTCTGTCATGGATGAGAGCAGTGTTCCCACACTCATGATCAGAGGGACAATCTCTTTGCCTGAACATGTGAGAATACAAACCTGACCGGTATTTAATGTGTTAAGTGCCAGGTTTCATATGGTTTTATACACTGACAAGAAGTTGTTTTGTTCTCCAAGTTTTCCAAAGGAAACAAACTGAAGCTGTTTTGGTTTCTGTCTTGAAAATCTGACAAGGCAGAAGCACAAAGACAGGGTAAGATTAATAGCTTAAAGAGGAAAAGGAGCTGGAACATTCAAGTGGCTTGATCCATTTAGCTGACAGTCTGGCTCACATTAGAAATGGAACAAAGTGACAGCCAACAAATCACTCCCATGTTTGTATGTTTTACATGATTAAATGATGGAGGGAGTTTTAAATCAAACTTAACCTGTCTGACAAGCTCACTGTGTTAAAAACACTCCGTTCTCAATACAATTACAATTTCTCCTCATGAATGAGCATCCATTGTTTAAAACACAAATCCCTTCCTGTTTGGCCACACGTTTTGTTATATTGCTGTGTGTGCTTGTTCAAATCGGCAACACAGCTATATGTCCTCCACTCTTTCTAGTATGTAAAAATTTCGGTCTACATATTTAATAGCCATGATAGTGGTAGAATTCCCAGTTAGTGATGTTTAGTCTTGATTTATATTAATGTTGATTGTCAACCCATGTAACATGCAGGCCAAAATATAACTTTATCTGCACAATCTGGTATATTTACTGTATCGGGCATGTTAAACATTAGGGGTACACCTAACACAAGTTAAGCTACACTAAGATTTTGGGAACAATATGTTGATATTATGGGAAAATATTAAGACAAGAATATCTTTTAAAAAAGGTATAAAACTGTGACTTACTTGGTATAAAAGTGCAGCTCAGGCACTGATGCAAGACAAATGTGACATTTGCATATTTTACTGGATTTATTGGGTTGACTTTTAACACATGCTAGCTCACATTATTTAACCAAGGTCTGTTGTTCATAGCGTTAACTGTTAAGTGCACAATTGCAATTTATTTTTTGTCCGTGTGAATTAATCACAATGGTCTACTTGTGCACAAACTGTACAAGTACTGTAAAGTTCTGGTATTCTTTATATAATTAAGGTTATCGAAGAAGAGCTGTAATCCTGTTGAATGCAATATGTCCTCATACCTAAACGACAGAATAGATTGTTTGCCAGTGACTACCAAAATTACGTATATGATAGGTGAAGAGTACCAGCGACAGGCGCACATACTCATAGAACTGGAGTTACATCCAGTAACTAGTTGGTTAGGTTAAGGGAAAGGTCATGGTTTAGTTTAAAATTAGAACGTTTAATATGTAACCTAAGTTGCATACGTAAGTAGTTTAGAATGAATTAACACTGACTTTTGGTGTCACTCTGGACACAAACAGTGGTCTCATGTGTCAAAGTCTTGTGTTTGTTTGACCTATCAATCCACCCCATTCTCCTCTCTGCGCAGATTTTGTTGCTCTTTATATGTCACCTGGCTTCCTCTTTTGCTCCCATCATAATTTCTACGGCTACTAGAAGTTGCTGCCCACAATATGGGTTGCAATAAGCTGCTTGCACAAACGACCTGTGCAACCATTTTTGGTGGAAAACAGTCCTGTTACATTAAAGCCATTTTCCATGTGCCATTTGAGAATATATCTGGAAAAGTAAAATGGCCTCCCTAAAGGCTGTAGTCCTGACTATATTATTTGTATAGTACACTCTTTATATATGTTAGCACAGCTGCAAACATATTGATCCATTCCAGTATATTATATTTTTGTTCTTTCTTCTTGGTATCCTTGCTCTCCCCTTTGCATCAGTTCCTCTCTGTATTGATCTGTCTCAGGCTGAAGCTGACCATGTAAAATGCTTGAGAAGTATTCAGAGACTTGAACTTTAATTTGGTCTGTGTGGAGTCATCTCTGTCTGCTACCTAGATGGCATTTTATATAACTGAATCAGGAACATCACATGTTGAGACTGACTCTAGCCCACTCCACCCCATTACCTTTTATCATTTGCGTCATGCTGAATAGATTTCCCTCGTTATGTCTGTGAAGTGAAAGTAACATGAACATCTAATGTTTGTAGTCCACCTTTTATGCTATTATTGTCACTCTCACATTACTGTTTGCTTTCTTTAGTCGAAAACTTGGAGAGAAGTTCAACTTGTTTTATGGTTAAGTTAAGCAGAGCATATAAAGAGATACTTTTTTGCTTCACAGCATTGCGTTTCTTTGTTTCCATGTGTTGTGTGTGTGTGTGTGTGTGTGTGTGTGTGTGTGTGTGTGTGTGTGTGTGTGTGTGTGTGTGTGTCTGATCCCATCAGTGGGTTAGTAGAAGTCTGCATACTTTGGCAGCACAACAAAGGCATGTTAAAGCTCTTGAACTTCTCAGGTTTTCACTTTTCTCTCTGCATGAGGTGCTCTATTTGTGTGGCACTAGCATTATGAGTCACGTTGCTGCAGTACTGCAAGCAGTACTCAGAGTTGCTATAATCAATATTTTCATCTTGATAATAGGTCAAATGGCTACTTCCAAAGGGGTCACCCGCAGTTATTAACCCGCAGAAAATGATGTGGATAAATAACTACAATTATTTTATTGTTTTTTCCCCAGCCTACAACTTTACTTTTTTAGGTTCACTCTCACTACTCCACACAAGCACTGTTAGAAAAACAAAATCACTGTTCAGATGAAAATGCAAAACAAGCACTGTCAAGAGCATGCCAAACCGACAGGCAGCAATATAAATGTAACCCTAAAGCCGCACAAATAAGGAGAAGATGTTGGCCAACTAGAAGACTGGAAAAATAGCTATTACCAGAAGGCTACTTGTAGCTGTGATTCTGGTAGCACATTTGATGCCTCTGTTCCCCAGTATAGTGAAAGAGTAACTGTGCAGTTATGTGTAAACATGTAAAAAGTCCTGTTAGCAAAGATAAAGCCAGCACTGTTTTGGTCAGGTCCACCATTATAGAAATATTGCCTCATTTGTGACTCCTCACAAAGGAGACAACAGCAGAAAATCTGATGCCTTAAGCATAAAAAAAATTCTGTTTTCCCAATTTACACAGCAACACTGAAAGCTTAGTCAGTGGAAATTTCCATCCTGGATGGAGTTTTTATACAAAAATCAATTTTAAGCGACCTGAAACGCACATGTTTGCATGTGGGAAAAAGACTAAAACACTTAAAAAAAAAAGCTTTCTTTTCCTGTATACCCATCTACATATTGATATGGCCTAAGTATTTTTGTCAACACTCTTTTTTTCCATCACTAAGACAAGACAATGACGAGACAGCACCAACATCATTAAAGGGAAATTTCGGTTTATTTCAACCCGTCTCCTATCGTCCTAAATTTGTTTCAAGTGACTAGTGACATAAAAATAATAGTTAGCATGTTAGCCGTTAGCCTAGATACAGCCGTAGCATCAGACCTGTTAAAACGTAAGTGAACGGGCATCCCTTCAAGTGCAAAGTTAGCAAAGTTAGTCCACTAAACAAGCTTT
>NC_065522.1:10427083-10442539 GCF_006386435.1 Epinephelus moara | reverse complement strand
GGAAAAAAAGCTTGTTTAGTGGACTAACTTTGCACTTGAAGGTATGCCCGTTCACTTACGTTTTAACAGGTCTGACGCTACGGCTGTATCTAAGCTAACGGCTAACATGCTAACTATTATTTCTATGTCACTAGTCACTTGAAACAAATTTAGGACGATAGGGGATGGGTTGAAATAAACCGAAATTTCCCTTTAAATGCTAACTGTGACTATATTAACATGCAATATTGTTGACAAGAGAGACTAAAATGTAATTTGAACATTAAAACTTAACTCAAACCTGTCTTTATTTTAGTTAACAGAGATGAGGAGACAAAATGTTACAGAATATTATATTACAGTTTTTTTTGTTTTGCTTTGTTTTGTTTTGTTTTTGTTTTTTTTAATAAATAAAAAAAATGATGTATTCTGTGCTACACGCACCATAACAAGACGGCACAGGCAGCACAAAATGTGGTCAGGAGGATTCGGACTAACTTACCTTCCAGAGTTAAAGTTAAGTTAAGTAAAAGTTGACAAAAGGGCATATGAGAAAGAAACAAGGTAATATTTCGTCCATTTTTTGTATAATAGATAGACTGGACCCTAGCCAGTTGTTGAATCGTGTTATAAATAAATATGCAAATCACAACATGTTCCATGTCTGGATGTATTCCTGAAATTGATACCATCAGACCACTAGACTGGACAATCTCTGTCAAGCTACAGTTAATAGTTCAGTTAATAATTCAACCTGTTTTGTTTTTTTTATCAGACAATGATAAGCTAAAATCTTATCTTAATTAATGCCAAAATGATAAAATAGTTGTATTTGTCTAGACTATATTGACTGAAATGATCAATATAATCTGACTAAAACATAATAACTACTAATCAACAGTTTTCATTGACTAAAACTAAACTAAAACAGTTACGATTTCTTCAGCTATGATAAGCACAAAATGCCCAGACTTTTATTGAATTAAAACTTGACCCAAAAAACAAAACAAAAAAAAGATGAGGGTTACAAAAGATTATAAAAACTAACAAGGATATTTGATGCAGGACCAAAACTGAGACTGAATTTAACAGGGAAAATGTGGACCAAATGAAAACCACTGCTAAGCACCAAATGGCAGACAGACAAAGTTAAGTAAATGACCTATTATTTACTTACATTCATCAGCTGGCCAGAAAGATAACTCCAAATGAATGCTAATGTTCTTCATACCAGTTGTTTTGTAAACAAGCAACTGTTTGCCAACAAGTTCCACATATCAACTGTATGGGAGGTGATATGTGTGGCCAGAAAATCATTTTGTGCAATGTGATTTTCTTTTTTTCTCTTCAGATACATGTCGCCTTAATATTTAGTACTGACACCACAACTATTGTGCTGTAAAAGAGACTGACAGGTTACACATAATACAAACTGGACATCTAAGGAGTCAAGGGGCAAAAACAAGAGCCTTCAAATGGCCTTCTGTACTAGAGTCAAGAACAATGGCTTCAATAATTGCACTAAAGCTATCGCTAATGTATTTCTGTAGTTTCATATACACCTTAATAGCATGAAAAAGGAAAGGTGCTTCCTCATGAGTGGTAGCAGTGCTTCGAGTACAGTACCACTTGTAGTACTGGCCCATCTGCTCATTTAAGTTTCATGCTTTGTATAGGGCTGTCTTTCTGTGGCTTGAATCCACCTTCATTGCACAAGCACAAACATAAATACACACACAACATGACGACCATGAGATGAGATGGCAGCACACGTCTTTTGGTGGTGACTTTGGATTATATCTTTGTGTATATTTGTGCTTTCCCTCCTGTAATTGGGGACTGTGGAGAAAGACACAAGTTAGCCCATGTTTTGAGGATTCTCACAGCTGCAACTAAATGTTACTAAAGAGCAAAATCTCACTGTAAACACACCACAGACTGAGAATAATATATAACTTTCCTGCTGCCTATTTGTCCAACAAACTGAAATCCCTCCCTTGGCAGCCACTAACATTGTCTGAACTTTGTATGCATTGAACTCTTTCATTCTGAACTCTTTCAGGACACTATTTTACTGGCACTTTGTGGACACCAAGAACAAAAACTTGGTCGTCTTTTGAAGATAAGCAGCCAAGGGGCTGGTGCAATGCTGCCAAGTGAGTAACCGTCTGGCCGTGTGTACCTGACCTCAGGTGGACTATGCATATATGTGTAAGTCTGTGTGCATATTATGTGAACCCGACACTACTAGCTGACAGCCACCCACTGCCAGGCTTTCTCCCCCATAGTCACAAATCTCACCTCCTATACAAAATCACTTCCACTTTGTTTGTGCATCTTTGTGTGTGTACTGTATGCTGAACGTCTTTCAAGTGCTGTTTTAGTGTAACTAATTATATAGCTGACTTTTTTTTGGTCTATTTACCACAGTATGTTGCGTGAAGACAATAAAATTAGCAGTTACACCTACCAGTCTGCTGAGATGTGCTGTGGGGGCTTGACAGTATTTAGAGTATTTTTGTACCCCGGAACATGTAGGTGACAAGTCTAAAGAACGTAACTTAAACTGTCTACACTTAAAGGAGTATTTCAAAAGATGGTCTTTTGATAAAACTAGGCTGTCGATACAATAGAAAGAGATGTAGAAAACCTACAACTACCATAATGCACACCTGACCAATAAACGTTGACGTGAGCTGGACTGTTTGACACAATGGCGGCCAGCTGGTAACAAACATTCTTGTATCAAATTTAAACGGCAAGCAAAACATACTTCTGAAAACATTTTAGGCAAATAATTGGCAACTCAGTGACAGAATCTCGGTTTATATTTGATCAGCGCTGCTTAGTTTTACCGTTTGATCTCAGTTTTTTTTTTTTGCCTCTGTTTTACCTACGCAGGAAGCAGTGTGACACCCACTTGCAGATAACTCTCGCTATTACAGCTAATCAGGACACTAAATATGTTTCTAAAGAACATATTAGGCAAGAAACAGGCAGTGCAGTAACATAATCTTGGTATATATGTGATCAGTTTAAGAGAGAGAGGGGCAGGTCTGTCTTTTGAGCCACTTTTATACTGTTGTGTGTGTATGTGGTGGTAGCATGGGTATGAAAATGCAAAAGTGTGGCCTGTAGTTTGAGCAACAGCCCGAGAGTCAGCAAAACTTGTTTCGCTAGAAGGGGAGAAGGGGTTTCTAGGCACTGGTTAGATGGAGAGAAGTTTACCACAATTCATTTACACATACTACCCACATTGTTATAATACAAAGCTGGTTGAAAATCAGCAAAGTACCGCTTTAAATGAAAGAAATACTGTGTATGTGTTGACTCATACAAGATTACCCTCTCTCAACCATCACTTATGAGGAACTAGAAGTTTGTGGCGGGGTATTTATCTGCGGAGAATTTGACCTTTGCTTGTATTTTTGTATTTTCTTCTTATTTTGCTGTGTTCAGGACATTCCTAGGCAAAGCACGCAGGTGAGGTTGAGACTTTATAAAAAGGTAGAGACCAGGTGCCAGTCCATTAGCAGCCCACACACAAAAAAAAAACCAATAGTGAATCTGGGGTTGGCTTTCACATGCTACAATGATATTGTTTACAGATAGTGACCAACAAATCCTGCATAGTATACCTTTGAGAAATGACTACAGTCCATAGTAAAAGCAGTGCAGTACTACAATGAGCAGTCCTCACATCTTTACAAAAGCATCTACATTTAATTATTTCCGTTTGTTTGTTGTTGTTTTTTCTTTCATATGGTTTAAAAACTTTGATAAACCATCTTCAGTGGAGAAAAAGGCAGCTTTTTGAATATGTATATGGTAATCTTTTTATTGGTTTCTCAAACGAAGAAGTTATGGTTATCAATTACAGGTTTAAAGTTATATTTCTTGTAGGGTAGACATTATACCAGTAGTCCAGGAATGGTTGCCATACTTTTGGGAATTTATTGAGTGAGCTGTGAATGGCATATCTAAGCTTTTCCAACTTCAAATGAACCACTACCTCCTCAACCCAGAGGCTATGCTTTTTAAGTACTTAAATTGAAATGTAGGACGTGGAAAATGGCACAGAAAATAGTTATTTTTGGTTCAACATACACAGTGTGTTAAACAATACTAATACTAAGATTTTTAATTAGTTAAAATTATCAGTTTCCTTTTAAAACTATGTTGAAAGTTATCAGTGACATCAAATAGATTTGACTTTCTTTACTTTTACATGAAGATATTTTCTGTCTGTCAGGGTTGTGTAGATTGTTTATTCCAGTCCTTTGCTCGTCTTTCTACCCTCTTCACCCCAGTTAACCCATTTCTTTCTCGTTCCCCTATGTATCATCCTCCTCTGCCTTCCTTTTTCTCACGTCACCCTCCTGTCTGTTCTCCTGTTATCACTTCCTTTTTTCTCATTCCGCCATACCTATCTCTCTTCATCGTGTCATCCCTGTTACCCCCTCATGCTTTCATCTGTCTCTCTCTATTCTTACCCTTCATCCCGTATCTCTCCTGTCTTTCTCTCTCCTGTCATGCTTTCATCCCTCCCCTCTTATCCTTCCCGTCTCATCTCATCCCACTTTCCGCTCATCCTTTCATCCATTTCCCCATTTGTCAGTTTAGTTACTTTACTGACTGCTTATCAGAGACAGTTTTCCCTAAACAGTGTACAAAATGTCACTTAAAAAAACCCAACAGGCGACAGTTCCTGCAGTCAAACCACATTGAGTTTTTAAATTGAAATGGAAAGTCTACATCTGATGTGATAAGATCTAATCGCAAATATCTGCAACACATCCATTTTTCTGTGTCTTATGCTCTTTCCTACAGCGCTCAGTTTTATGAGATCATAAATGGACACAGGTCACTACAACTTCCTGATTGAGGCTCTGTGTTGGGTCAGTGCCCAGCAACACCAAGTAAACTACCCTCACTGTGTCTCTCTGTCTCAGGTTGGTGCCTGAACATGAGGTGAGTTTGTGTCTTTGTATGCCAGGTCCATACTCTTGTTCTTTTATCCTTTTTAGAATGATGACATCTGTGCAGAGGAAGGCCAGTTTGATTTAACCCAAGTTTATGAAGGTTCTACACAAGCAATAAAGAACCTGCACACCTACAGTAATGCTGCACATGTGATTGCACTTATTCTGGATGATTAGACCTCTTCTCAGGTCTGTGTGGGAGTGTGTGAACTTGATTGACATGTACCCCACTGTTTTATGAGCTTCGTTGCACCTGTTAGAGTAGAAAAAATACACCTTTATGGAGTTTTTGACCATTAGTAGTGCTATGAGGCAAACTCTTAACTTTAGTTTGTGTCACTTTGATGTGCACACAGATGATGTGTGATATTGGCTTCATGCTATTCAGCTGATCGATGATTGGTGGTGGTAACATGCTAACAAAAACATCAATGTGCCAACATAGGCAGTGCAAAAGACGACTAGAAGCAAACATGAAGTAAATCATGCACAGTAGATGATGTCATCAGGGCAGGGTGGGAACTAGAGGAGAGCCATTGGGAGCAAGGCTTCTCTAAATAGCACGAGCACCCCTGAAAACATGATTTGTGGAATTTTTGGGGGCCTCGAAATCCTTGTGCAATCATGTGAGCTAGTTAATGCGAAGTCACTGTGTGGCACCTTTTCGTCCCCATCTTGGCCAATTAGCTGTATTACTATTTCAAGTGCACAGATACTCTTGTGAGCCACAAAGAAACATTTTGTAACTTTTCAAACGAGATTCTGACATACAGTCCACCTCAGCGAAAGTGTACCTATCCATGCTATAACTGCTGCTGACTTAACAGCTACAGGCAAGAACAAATGAGAAAAGACCTTAAAATCTTCACATAATTATCTCTAGTCCAACTCAGTTTTATTCAATGTATGTGGTAGAGGGTCCCTGCTCTGTCTCTCTTTCAGCAAAGGGGTCCTTGATGATGACTTTATGATGAAGATTTCATACCTAATTTTTATAATTTTCGATTTACCAAATAGTCTAAGCCAATTGCAAGCCAAGCCCCCTGAAAAAAAAAGTAAAAGTTGAGCTCCCCCCAAATCCATAATATAGTTTTCACACTGCATCAGGGTTATCTCAGTTGGATACTGAGATAGTTGAAAACTAAAAATATATGATAGAAAGACTGTGTCACAAACCTGGGGTTTGAAAGATGCTGGCATTTACCAGGCAGGGAGGCTCAAATAAAATGATGGTATTTGATGCATTATGGGAAATATAGGATGCAGTGTCTTTGGAGCTGTACAGATACTTGGGACTAAAAGTCAGGATGTCTTTACCTTTTTTGCTTTCTACCTTTTTTTATGCCTCCACGCTGGCGATAGCTGTGACTGGAGGCATAATGTTTTCTGGTCGTCCATCCATCCGTACATTTGTCCATACATACGTACGATTCTCATGAGCATGGTATCTCAAGGATGCCTTGAGGGAATGTCTTCAGATTTGGACTCAAGGTTATAGTGATTAGTTTGGGGGTCAAAGGTCAAGGTCGTTGTGACCTCATCTGTCTCATTCTTGTGAATGCAGTATCTCAAGAACACCTTGAGGGATTTTTTTTTAAAATGTGGCAAAAACTTTCCTCCGGATTCAAGGATGAACTGATTAGATTTTGGTGGTCAAAGGTCAAAAGTCACCTCGACCATGCATCCGTTTCATTTCATAAACATGATATCTCAAGAAGACCTTGAGGGAATTACCTCAAATTTGACGTCCACTTGGGGAGGTGTGTGTGAAGCATCCATGTTTCCACAGATAGGGATGTAAAGTGTAACTGCAAGTTGACGGGTTTGCAGAGGCATACAACCACAAAGCAGTACTTGTTTGATGTCAGTCTTTTGAGTCTTCCAACTTTATGGAAATGCAATATTAAATTGCTGGTGTAGCTCTCTAAAATAACCTTCTTTTTAAGTAGGGCCTCTTCCTTGTCGTTCCTGCAGTATTGCAACATGGACAGTATTCAGTGTCCAATAGGCAACACACACAGTCATGGACACATCTATAGATGCACACAAATCCCCCCACATATGCCGTGGCTAGCACAGACATCTCACCTGTCAGCCAAATATAGCTTTGGACAAGCCGTCCTCACCCACAGCATGAGATGCAGCCATGCAAAGGTGATTGAGTACAGGTGTTGAGTGTGCATGTGCTACTTCTGTGTGTGTTTGTGTGAGAGAGAGCATCTGCCTCCATCTGACCACGTGGCAACTCTGAATAGCCTCCATCTCGGCTTCACTACAATTAGAGTAAAAGTGACGTGTTGCTCCAAGGCGCCGCAATTAGGCTGAGTCACGTCAGCGCTGGACAGCTCTGATGAAGGGCTATTAGAGAGCCAGAGATGATGGAGGCACTCATCACCCCCCCACCTTTACCACCATCACCGTCATCACCATTCGTCACCACAACCCCCACCACATGCAACCCCCCCCACCCTTCTCCTCCACATCCATCACCATTACCACCAAACTTTCCTAGGCAACTACTCTGAGCAAGAGTCATTCTAACCTGGCAGCTCTCTCCCTGCCATTTTTCCCTCCTCTCTTTTCTGCATCCGTCTCATTTCCTGCCACGGATTCATATATATTTCGGGATAAGTGCTCTCCATGAATCTTACACCTGCTCTCTCTCTCTCTCTGTCCCTCTCTATCTCTCTCGCTGCCTTTTCCAACTTTGCATCCTTCATCCACTCTCTTTCCTTCTGTTCATCTGCACGTCTATTCATCTTTCTCTCTCTACCCTCCATGAGTGCTTCACTCTCCCTCTTCCTTCCGTTTTTTTTTCCTCAGAGTCATGCACCTCTTTTAATAGCTCAATTTCTCTTATTCTCCCCTTATCTTCTCCAATTTGATGCATTTCACCTGGCTTGAATCATTTTGCCTGTATCAATCCATCTCCTCCTCCCTCATTTTTTTTTCTCCCGCACCCATTTTAATACCGTACTCCAAAGCCTCTATTTGTTTCTGAAAATGAATATCTTGTGTGCTTTCTAGGAACTCCGACTTCCAAAAGTATTATGTGAAATCGAGAATTGGAGATACCGCATAGTGTGATAGATTGATGTTTTCACAGAACTGTGTTAGCGCTGCAGAAAAAATTATATATAACAATCTTTTTGGTTATTTACTTAAGTTGCTCTAACAAATTAAATTCATCAATTTAACACTTCATGGATTAAATTATTGTTTTGACTTTAAATAAATGTAGCTTTAGCTCAAAGAAGGTTATGGTGAATGCAAATACTGTACTTTAGTATTAATAATTACCATATATTTTTAGGTGGGTCAGCTGATAAGATAAGATAGAGCTTTATTGTCACTGTACTAGTGAACAGCACAATTAAACAAATAAAGTGGCAGAGAAACATCAATTAAAGACAGTAATAAATACAAACAATTAGAGCAACGTGATCAATCCTACAACATTCTAATAAAATATGCATTGTGCAAAACATAGATAAATAAAAACCTATATTAAAGTGCTGGGCTTGGGCTCTAGCTCCACTTATGAGGTGTGATGTGCACACATCCTGTAGAGGAGTCATCATAATGCAGTTATCATAATCATCAGTCTCGCTTCTATACTTGAGGTTGTATCATTAATCAGATCAGGTAAACACTTCCTTGAGGAATGGCTTGTTTGCACTGACATACTGTATCCAACAATATGGATCATCTTAAGCTGTGCAAAGTGTCACACACCTGTTCTGTGAAAATGCCCGGTGCCAGGAGGATAGTGTCCAAATTACTTACTTCAACCTGCAATTTATTTGTCACTATAGCAGCTTGCTTCCTGAGCTGATGTCAAAGATAAAGCATTACATGTACATATAGTGTGTAAAGTTCTTGCAAAGTTCTCAGTAACTACTAATTAGTTTGAAAAGTTGCAAGAAATCAGGGTGCACCATAAGTTAGTTAAACACGTAAAAAGTACAAATTAATTACCAAGAAACATTTTAGCTGACTACAATCATAAAAAAAAAAATCACTGCAGCATCAAAACAATTCCAGAAATAACAGTGTCAGGAGGGCAAACAATAAGATTAAGTCTTGGAAGTATTTGTGCAGTTTAGTGTTGGATTGAAATACTACCTAAAGATAGCTGTCCAAGTTACCTCTTCTATTCACTCTAAGCTGGCCAAACAGTGTGTTATTTTCATAGTGAGGTCAATTTGTGTGATTCTCACCAGTTCTTTTATACAGCAGTTACACCTGATAGTTTGTAGGTGTTAATAATTAGCAACAACATAGCTTTTTCCATTTCTACAGTTAATTCAGTAATGTGTAAATTTTATTTTAATAAGCACTCATGGTAAGCCAAGTATAAACAGCTGGTACAACAAGCTGCTTGGTTACACAATGAAAAAGATTATAGCTATCTGTTTCTCTCTGTATCTCTTTGCCTCTCTCTTTGTGTGTCCACCGCTGCCCAGCACACCTCTAATAACATCCAGGCCATGGTGGAGAGCCAAATAGAAAAGAGAATCAAAGGCATGTTTTTTTATTGCCAGCAGGCAGGAAACACCTGCTGTGCTTCCTGGATGACCTGGACATATCTGCACCTGACCACTTTGGCTCTTGGCCACCCCTGGACTACAGCTTCTGGTGTAACCACAATAAACAGACCCTTTAGTTTGTCATGGTAAGAGAGAGCATTTTGGTTTGGGGGCCAGTGAGGTCTGTGTGTAGGTGTGTGTGAGATTACTGTTAAACAGGGGTGTAATGTTACACAAAAGTCAAGGATCAGTGTGAGCTCGCAACAAGTTCATTAACTTTGAATAGACAGTACTGCAGTTGCCTACTGGCAACTTTGGTAAACTATTTTCATGATAAAATAAGAAACATTTGAAACACTTCTGTATTACACTGTACGAACAGTTTTCCAAGAGGCAACAGGTCACAGCAGGCTATAAAACTGAAAAGCATCTCTTATGCTAAAACTAAAAATACAAAATAATTAGCATAATAAAAACGACCCTTAACATTTATCATACGGCTGATCTGCGCATCTATATGATGCTATGGAATGTGCATTAGCATATTGGATGTTTTTCCATTCTCTGACCCTGCTGTTATGGAGCAACACCAACACACCATCCTCGTTTTTACAGTTGACCGAGAATCTGTAGGTAGGTCTTCCAGCTCTGGCGTTTAATTTGACTCGCCATAATCTGACTGACTCACGCCAGTCTGCTTGTTGTGCTAACCTCAGCACAGGTTGCAAATGGCGTACTGCTAAAAGTTTCAAGGCAGAACTTGCGCTTGTGAAGTTTGGTTCCACATTATGTGCATCAATCTACATGCTGTGTACATGGCCGTTCCGCAGGATTACATGAACAATTACAACCCTAATGGAAGATAGTGTCCTTAGTGTTTTCCCCATAGTTACCTCTAAATGCTCTTTTTTTCAGTGTGTGGAACTAATTGTTTAAAAGAACCTTGGATAATGATTTTTTTTTTTCATAGATATGCGTTACTGATATTTAAATTATACTTAAAATTTAGATTTCTGTATCTTTACATATACATAAACTTGGTTTTACCTGATAGAATCCTGCTTTTTCTAGTGTGTGCTCCCTGATGGAGGGAGGACTCCCATCCTCCCTCGTGTAGTGTAAGTCCTCTCCTCTCAGTGCTATTGTAGCTCAGTCCTTTTCTTCACTTATATTTACCTTTGCCATATTTAGCCATTATTATTTTACTGTAGCCATAATTTTAGAATGTAAGAAGTATTACACTGTATGATTTTTTATAACACATATAAAGTCAACACCTTGAAATTTCTACAGTACTGTTTGATAAAGAATTGTATTTTGTTTGCACATTTTTTGTTATGGAGCAGTCTGTCATACAAATATAATATTAAAAGGGTTGTTTCAACAGGGTCATTGAATTGAAAGGGAGTCAGACCTCTTTCCTTGCTGTAGCCTGCCAAACATCCTTATTATGTTTTTTATTCATTACGCCGCCATCGCATTGTGGTGCACTGAAAACTAACATTATTGTTATCAACACAGGCTTTGCAAACCCAGTAATTGTGACTGATTTAATTAAAAGAGCCTCAATCTGTCTATTTTCTACACTTTCCTTCCTTCGTACACTCTCGTCCCCCAACTGTACCCCCATCTCTGTGCATTTCACCATGGTTACACCCAGTAATGTCCTTGTTCCTCCTATCTGACATTTTATCCTCCTCCATCACCCTATGCCATCCGCCTTTCCATCTCCCCACACTGGAATTACCCTGATTATGATTATAGCTGTGATGATAATGATAACCACTGCAAAATTGCACTCTCTCTCTCTCATATCCAACACCCAGGAGATTATGATTGACTGAAAGGCTGCCTGCAAATGTTTCCCCCGTCTCATTTTTTTCAGATTCCCTCAATTTCTCTTTGTTTCTTTCTTTTTTTTGGTTTCATTTGGCTTTTTTATACTTCCCTCGCTCTCTCCACTCATCGCTCGCTCCCTCTCCAGCTCACCTCTTGTCTCTTTTCAGTCTTTTTCAATTTTCTGGCAGTCTTTCATCTCTGTTGTTGTGCTCCTTTCAACCTTCCCTGGTCCGTCTTACCTCTGCCACTTGTCCTCGGCTCTCTCCTTTCTCAGCCCCTTATTTGTTCTCTTCTTTCTCCCTGCACTCTTCTCATCTCGTGCCTGCTTTTTCTTCTACCACAAAGAAACAAGATACATTTGCTTTTTAGCCATACTGGATTCAGAAAATAATTATAGAGCTGCCTTGCCTCTTGAATATGTGGAGTGGACAACATGAAATGGCTTTGTTACTCGCCTTCATCTTTCATTGATGTATGCCCTTCCTTATGCATTTCATGTTCTTCCTCTCTTTTCCTTTACTAGTACAATATTGAAATCCATGTAATTTACAACATGAACAAAATAGACCTGTCTTCTCCCCAGGAGTCCCGGATCAGGCGGATCTGCAGTACCAAAAGCATCAGTGGATTAAGGAGGAGGTGAAACCCACTGAAGAAATTCTGAGTCAGGCCACCTTAGAACTGTATTATGCTGTTAAAGCTTGTTTTCTTCCCACACAAGATACATTTTTGCTCATTTTTTGTGCTAGACTCCAAGTTTGAACTTGTATTCCAACTGTTCACTGCTGCCATAGACTGGGGAGGCAATTGGGACTTTGCCTCATTAAACTAAAAGTTACAAGAAATCTATCTGCTTCAAGCCTTTCATATGCCATTATTATGTGCTCTTATTCATCGTGTAGTTTGAGTTAGTATAATCATCTATATTTTACAGTATTTTTTACATTACCTTTACTTGTTTTCATAGCTATTTCTCTCACTAAATCATGGGGCAAAGGGGTGAGCAAATCTTCACTCTGTAGTGGCTGTGTATGGTTTGGGTACTCCAAACCTGAACTGAGAACTGTCAGACAAATATGACAAGAAGTGGAAATTAACAATTTTTCCTGTGTTACATTCTATATTTTAACTATTGTTAAACCTTTGCATTGAGAGATACCTATTTTAGTTTGCATTGCCTGTAACAAATGTACACATACAAAAAAGGAACTAATCCATTTCAATGGATCTATCTGGCTTAATATTCACAATGATGATATTACATTTCTATGAGCATGAACTATGTGCCTGTCTTTAATCTCTCTCAGCCTCCCCATGAACTTCCTCTAGGTGTGTCAGGGTCTGCTGAAAGCTCACCTAGGTTTCCATCCATCCATCCATCCATCCATCCATCTTCTAACCGCTTCATTCTCTTGAGGGTCGCGGGGGGGCTGGAGCCTATCCCAGCTGACATTGGGCGAGAGGCAGGGTACACCCTGGACAGGTCGCCAGACTATCGCAGGGCTGACACATAGAGACAACCATTCACACTCACACCTACGGACAATTTAGAGTTATCAATTAACCTAATCCCCAATCTGCATGTCTTTGGACTGTGGGAGGAAGCCGGAGTGCCCGGAGAGAACCCACGCTGACACGGGGAGAACATGCAAACTCCGCACAGAAGGACTCCCACACCCGGGATTGAACCGGGAACCCTCTTGCTGTGAGGCGACAGTGCTAACCACCACACCACCGTGCCACCCACCTAGATTTCACTAATACCAAAAACACCATCCACAGACTGGATCCATCAGTGCTTCAGGTAACCAGCATCTCTGTCTCTTGTTTTTTTTCCCCTTGTCTTCCTCACTCAATCAAGTTGTCTTACTGCTCCTTCCAGGATTGTCCGTCCAGACTTGTGATATTATCAGGCGGATATTTGAATATCAATGATGTGTGAGCAGTGCAGTCCCATCTATCTTTGTGTGTAATCTCCTCAGTATTATGCACTCTACAGAATGAGCATAGATTACACATATCTTCTATTACAGTAAGACATGGCTAAATCTTGATATGTGCATGGTATTCATGAGAGGGTTTCTGCTCATAATGGCATTATTGATCAATATGTGGAGAATGCATCAGGGCTGGGTTGACATTTTTATGTAAAATCTGTTGACTAAATCTAATGGCTCAATTGAAATCCATTGCAAAGTTATTACATTTTTCACATAATTATAGCTTACGTTTGACGGTCAAATCAATGGTAATAAAAAGGCAGATAATGTTTGTTTTTTTTAAACTTATTTCAAGGCCTACCATTTAGATTTTAGGATGCTTTTTGTCATCCTTGTAACCTGTCTTTAGCTCATGCTCGTCCTATTCCAGCGTCCAGTTGGAGAGATGTATGGTCTTTTGAAAGCACTGAATGCAAGCTACAGTCTTATTTGTGTTGCATCAAAATATTATTAGTGCAATAAAATACAGCATTGAACGTTATTCTCACAGAGACAATAATGTGTGCGTCGCTTCTTGTTATCAACTAGAGAGATGAGTACCATTTCTTGTAAATGTCAGATTGTTTTTCAAGTGGGAATATAACTGTTTCCCCTGTTCTAGTGTGCTATTCTGTTTTATTAAGATCTCAAACTATCAAACAGTCTAATTAAAGCATTTGCCTAGCTGTTCTGAAACCAGACATATTGCAGCTAAAACTTAAACTAGTATGAACTCTTTTTGCTTTTTGAGGATATGCAAGTAATTATCACTTTTTAGTTGTTTTATGGATACTGTTGATATACTCTTGTTTTTTAATTGCCATGTGGTTTTGGTTGTCTGCGATAGTAGTAATATAGTTTTTCATTTTGATTTGTTGTTGTTTGTCTTGAGGTGAGAAGTTGATATAAGCCTCTTTGGCATTTTTATCTCAGCGGCATATTATTGATTGCATCTGCTTTCTCCCTTGTTTTTTTACTGTCATGTTTTTTATCATTCCAATTAAGTGTTAATATGTTTTGCAAATAAACTTGCTGCTCTAGGCGAGATCTTAATGCAAAATAAATCCACTTTATCAGCCTAACTCAGAAAAAGGGATGCAACAGAGAGGAACATCTCATTCTCTAATTGAAATGGTCTGTATTCACCCAGATTGCCCAAGTAAAATCCTGTTTTATCAAGATGAAGTATTCATGCACGTGTTGCTCCCATTTTCAACAAGCAACATGCAAAGTTGCTATAGGTACCTCCTCGAAAGTAAGATGGTACATTTCAAGGGGTTTATTCTGATTCTGTTTTCAGGTTGTCTGTTCATCCATTCCATTTAATGAACACAATATCTCTAGAACACTTGCAGGGAATTTCTTCAAATTTGGCACAAACGTCCACTGAGACTCATTGGTGATCTGATTAGAATTTGTTGGTCAAAGCTCACTTTGACCTTGCGTCTGTCTCATTCTCCTGAATGCGGTATCTCAAGAAGGCCTTCAAAGAATTTCTTCAAATTTTGCACAAATGTCCACTTGGACTCAAGAATGAACTGATTAGCATTTGGTGGGCAAAGGTCAAGGTCACTGTGACCTCAAAAATTATGTTTTTGGTCACAACTCAAGACTTAATGTGCTAATTATGACAAAATTACAAAAGAAATGTCAAATGGGCTGAAATAATGAAGTGATGACATTTTATATCCCAAAGGTCAAAGGTCAACTTCACTGTGACATCATAATGTCACAGTAAAGTTGAGACATTTGGTCAGATACTGGGTTGGTAACAATAATCTTGGGTGCCCACCTTGAACCTGTGCTGATTGGGAACTGCCCATTGGTCCGACATCCCATTGTTCTGACCATATTAAACCCATTGTTCCGAAGTCCCGTTGTTCCAAAATCATCATGATGCCCTGTGGTTAAGGTCTGGTTAGGTTTAGGCACAAAAACCACTTGGTTAGGGTTAGGAAAAGATCATGGTGTGGGTTAAAATGAAAAAGAAAGTGAAAACACATACAGTGGTGGAAAAAAGTTTTTGGACACCCTTAACATTTTACACAATCTCAAATATTATCATGAAATATTTGTGGAAAAATCTTTTTTGTGTTTCAAAAGGTGTGGCTGCATTAGACAGATACAAACAAATACAAATTATATTTT